>NW_005842735.1:9434-9812 GCF_000455745.1 Alligator sinensis | reverse complement strand
CCTACCAAAGACACTGACCGGAGCCAGAAGCAGCAGCAGCAGCAGCAGCAGCAGAGGAATCAGCAGCGGGGGCAGCAATAGCTGATCCCCCGAAGGTAAGTGGGGCGGAGGGACCCGGCACAGCTGAGCTGGATCTGGAGGGGAAGCCCCCCGGGTCCCATATAGCTGAGCTGGTAGGGAGCCGCACTCCCGAGCCGCGCAGCGCGAACAAAGCACGCAAACAGGGAGGGCTAGGGAGGGGACTGTCCCCCCAGGCCAGGGAGCACCCCTGGGGCTAACCCTTGGGGAGCAGGCTCCGACGGCAGCGGATCCCCCCCAGTCAGGGAGCGTAGGGGGTGGAACTGCGGGCAGGCACTTCTCGGAAGACCGGGGGGCCTG
>NW_005842735.1:8851-9316 GCF_000455745.1 Alligator sinensis | reverse complement strand
CGGCCTGCCTGGGGGGGGCGCCAGCAGCAGCAGCAGAGGAATCGGCAGTGGGGGCAGCAACAGCTGATCCCCCAAAGGTAAGTGGGGCAGAGGGACCTGGCACAGCTGAGCCGGATCCGGAGGGGAAGCCCCCCGGGTCCCATATAGCTGAGCTGGTAGGGAGCCACGCTCCCGAGCTGCACAGCGTGAACAGAGTGTACAAACAGGCATGCTCTATAAGAGTGTGCCGGTGTTTGCGCAGGCGTTCGAGCCGGCGGGTGGGCAGAAAGGGCCAGGAGAGAGACTCCTGTACGGGTAGGGAGTAGACACCAGACAGATCTACAAACAGCAGCTTATAGAATGGTGTCGACGAGGAATGCTGCTAGGGCCTCTGCCCAGGGGGCTAAGCCTACCCGGGGCTGGTCTGAGGCCTCCACCCAGACCGATCCCATGGGGGAGCTGATGTCCCCCTACCTCCTGGCCTGC
>NW_005842735.1:4162-8107 GCF_000455745.1 Alligator sinensis | reverse complement strand
AAACCATGTGGCACCCACAAGGCCAGCCCAGCCTGAAGAAGGAGAACATTGGGAACCTTCAAGCCATGGGGCGGCCAGCACTACAGCACAGGTAAGCAACGAGAAGGTAAGAAATAAGGGGCCCCTTGGGATTTGGAGTGGGGGGCAGCAAAGGCACCAGTCGCAGGGCTCAAGTGCCTATATACTAATGCTAGGAGCATGGGGAACAAGCAGGATGAACTAGCGCTCCTGCTTGCACAAAACACCTATGACTTAGTAGGGCGAACAGAAACCTGGTGGGATTTGTCCCACAACTGGGCGGTACATATTGAGGGTTACAGATTGTACAGAAAGGACAGGGTGGGGAAAAAAAAGGGGGAGGGGTTGCGCTCTATGTCAATGAGCAATATACATCAACCCTCATCAAGAAGGAATCAAAGGACAAGGAAGTAGAAGGTTTGTGGGTTAGGCTACATGGGGGGCAAGGAGAAAGGGATTTGGTGGTAGGGGTCTGCTACAGACCCCCACACCAAGGGGAAGAAATAGATTTGGGGCTCCTGAGGCAGCTCTCGGAGACCATAAAAACTAAAGAGGCAGTAGTCATGGGGGACCTAAACTACCTAGACATCTGCTGGGAGACGCAGATGGCAAAGTCCCACCGTTCACGCAGGTTTCTAACCTGTGTACAGGACCTCCACCTGACACAGGAGGTTCATGGTCCCACTAGGGGGAATGCCATACTGGATCTGGTATTGGCAACGGGGGATGACATGGTAGGGGACCTACAGATCGATAGCCATCTGGGGGACAGTGATCACCTGATAATAGGTCCACAGTCCTTATCAGTCAGTTCTTCTCAGTTCCTGCAGCATGTCCCTGAGTGCCTGTAAATGATGTTCCCATTGGCTTGAGAAGATGATCACATCATCTATATGCTTGGTACAAAGCTAATAGTTTATTGATGAGTCTCTGAAAGGTAGCTGCAGCCCCATAGGGTGCATCCAGAAGAGGACACATGCATTTCCCTGGGGACAAATAGCAGCAGCACACAGTTGTTTCACTGCTACTTGTCCCAGGGGAACACCCATGCACGCACACAGCAAGTTGCCCTAGGTGGGGTAAGGGAGGCTGGGGCCGGCACCTAGGCTGCCCCTAGCAGACTTACCTGGGGTCTTGGGGTCTCCTGGGACTCTGGCAGTGGTGACCCAGCAGCAGGGAGCCTGACCAGCAGCCAGAGCATAGCTCTGGCCAGCCAGGCTCCAGTTTCAGGAAGCACACACTGCCACCATGTAAACCACTCTTCTTTTTTCTAGTCCAGTTTTTTTTTTTGACACTGGGATCTCCTCATGTCAAAAATCCCCCTGTGCTTCAAATTAGGAACACAGGGAATGCCTGAATGTGTGACATGTGCGGCGCTCATCTTGATACACCCATGGAGCCCAAAAGGCATCCTTTTAAACCCATATAGTTCCCAACACATGCCAAGCATTTTCTTTTCTTGATCTTCCTTGGCCAATGGGATTTGCCAGTAACCTTTGTCATGTCTAGATTGGATATATAAATGGATTGCCTGATCTTTTCCGGCACCTTATCAATGTGCAGTATGGAGAATGCATTGAACTTGGTGATGGAATTAACTTGGCAAAAAAAAAAAAAAATTGATGTGTAATCAGACACTGCTATCCGATTTCAGCACCACTACTACTGGGCTTCTCCACTGATTCTACATTTGGTTATCACCCCTTTTTCCAGCATCTGGCCTAATGGCTAGAGAATGATATTTAGAGGTTTGCTTTTAGGAACTGGCTTGTAGGTAAAGTAGATAATGAATTAGAATAATGGTCCAGGGAAATGGGAAAGGTTAATTGGTTTATAAAAGCCTTTTTGTGACGAAGTTTCTTTCGCAGCCCACTGTGTCTGAAGCCAGCCGACAAGCAGGCTGGGAAACTGAAGATGTGCAACACATTCTTCCCTAAAAATCCATAGCAAAAGATAGGCCTGCCATGTTGTCTAGGTCACAGTGACCAGTTGCAGAGCTCCTGGGATGTCCAATTTTTGGTGGATGGATCAAATTAGGAGGCCGGGGCATGCCCAAATTAACACACCAGTAAGTGACCAAATTAAGATACGTGTGTGGGTTTGTTAGAACAAAGGAATAGGCTGGCAGGACAGAATGTGGACAGTATGATGACCACAGGGAAACCAATTAATGGTACCTAGAAATGAGGGAAAGAAAGAATACAAAAGGAGGGATTTTAGCAAAGGGTCCCTGAGGGGGGAACCCAAGGCCACCACAGACAGAGGGTGCACCACCAGCCCCTCACCCAGCTCACTGGAGGGTGGGCCTCGGCTCTTGACTTCCAGGCTGCTGACATCTGACAGTAAAGAAAAAAAAACACAAGCTCACGTATGGACCAGACATATCTTCCATCTATGACAGCCCTAAGACTGAATGTAAGATCATCTACATATGATGGGGGGGGGGTATTGTGCTTGCCTTGCCTGCATTATTCTTATCTGCTATCACTGTATATCAATAAAATATTCCTATTATCAAATGGAAGAAGCCATGGTCAGTCTGAGGGCTTGGGTCCACCCAGAACAAGGTATCTGGGACATAAATGCAGTGCCAATATATCCTATCTCTGCTCTGACCAACTTGTGCAACTTCTGTGGTATGTGTCTCCAGGCCTCTCTCACCACCTTCCCCAGTGGGGTCTCCATTAGGGCTGTGCAAAATTTCACCAAGTGTTTTGTTTCACACCTGTTTCAATGCATTTCAAGCTTGAAACAACAGAATAAAAATTAAACAAAAAGCATCAAAACAGCTTTGAAATGAAATAAGGCACTCAAAACATTTCAAAATTTCCAAAACATTTTGAGTTTTGAAGCAGCCTGGTGGTGGGAGGCAGGGGAGAGCATGGGGCTGCATTCTGAGTGGCTCTGCAGCCCCATGTAGCTCAGCCCACTGGGGAGTGCAGCCCTGGCTCTTCCTCCTCCCACCACTGGGCTATGCTCTGTGGGGCTGGCAGAGCTGATTGGAGGGCAGCGCCAGCTCTGCCTGCCTCCCACCACCAGGCTGCACTCCAATCGGCTCTGCCAGCCCCGTGGAGTTCAGCTTGAGCCAGGAGGTGGAATGGAGTGCAGCGCTGGTTCCATGTTTAGAAATGTCTTCATCTAACCCCTCATGCAATGAGGGTTCAGATTTTCACCCAATCAGCCATTTTAAAAAGTGATCTTCAGCAATGCACTTATGTTTGGTCTCAGCTTTAGATCACTTCTTCTGGCCAGATCAGGCAAAAACTGTCATTTCTTTTTGTGCCCCAGGTGCCTTAAAGGCTGTGTTCATGGCCTCCAACCTCCCCTACAGTCATACCCTTGCCTCATAGGTGTTACCAGTCATTGTCACAATGGAGCTATTTGCCCCACTCACTGTACAGCCCTTTGAGCCTCAGAGTTCTTGAAGGAGCCTTAGCCTCCCTGGCATTGGCTCCTTTTCTCCAGCTGGTTCACTTGCCTTAGTCCCACTGTCTGGTGATCTCAGCTTGGGGACCCAACCCCTATTGGCTTTCTATATTTTAGGCCCCCTCTTCCCTCTCTAACACAGGATTGGCCCTCCCAGCCTGATACCTACAATCTTCATTAGGCTGTGGGTTCTGGCCCTCTCAGCCTCAGCCTACTGAAGTCCACCCTTCCTGGGCTGTGGCCTCTAGCCCTCCCAGCCTCAGCCCCTCCCCTCTGGCTTCTCTTCCATGCTCATGCAGATTGACTCCTCTGTAATTCATGTTCCTGCTCAGAGCAGCACATTCTGATGTACCTCCCTGTCACACTGTACCTTCTTCCTTCTCTGCTGTTCACATCCAGTCCACTGGTTTTAACTACAACATAAAAGCAAGCTATTGCCTTAATAAAACCTCCCCACTCTGGGCAAGCACACATCTTGAAAAGAAAAGGCGTGCTGCTCCT
>NW_005842734.1:791410-795644 GCF_000455745.1 Alligator sinensis | reverse complement strand
TGAATTCCAGCAAGTGATGATCGCTGTCACCGAGCTGGTCAAGGACCTGGAGCCCCCTCTGTATGGCAGAGGACATAAACAAAAGGGTATAAACAGACATCATGAAGTGAAGTGGATCAGCTGGGACAATACGTGCCTTACCAGCTGATCTGCTTCAATGGGTAAAATAAATGTTGCCCGTTGTCCTGAATTGATCAGGGCCTGATCCTGTGGGGCAACAGGTGATTTGTTCCCTGATTACAGAGCTTCTCTCAGAGATTCCCCACAGCACATCCATGTAAAGGAGGGAGCTGAGGTTGCCCATTTAAACAGGAGTGCATCAGAGACTGCCCTGTAAGAGAGGAAAGCTAGGCAGGTGCTCTGGGGCCTTGAGGGAATTGATCCTGCAAGATAATTCCCAGGCTGTTCAGGATTGAGTCTCTTAAGTCCCAAGGTGCTAGCCTGGGGTAGCTGAAGAGCATGGGTCGTTGTGGGTTGTCTGTGCTCTTGTGCATAAAACAATCAGATGCCCACTGCAATAAAATGGCAGAAAACCTTTCCGTATTTATTGCAGCCACAAAGTTTGGGCATTTGTGGTGTGACAAGGGGTATGAATTCCTGTTTGCTTGGCCTTTGTGCCTCCATAAGAATTTGACACCCTAAGAAACAGAAAAGACATGGTGTGCTCCAAGTCAGGAGAGAGGCACATTGTCCAAGCAGCAGCTCTTTGCCAGCTGGAATACTTTGCAGTTTCCACAAATCTGGATTTTTCCTGGATAAGTTCATTTTCTGTTGGGAACTCTGAAATGAAACTACAGCTCTCTGGCTCTTCCTGGGTTGGTCTGGAGAAAGGGCTTCTATGAATTACAGGCTCCTGGCTCCCAGAGCCATTGGGACTCTTGAGGTGGCTGATTGCCCAGGCTGCCAAACTCCCACAGGGGTCAGCTCTCCAGAGAGTTGGGATACCTGGAAAATCACATATCCAGCAAGTCAGGGATCCTAGGAAAATGGCAAACCAGTTGCGTAGCTCCCTGCACTACACACTTTGCAGAGAGGGAGAAAATCTGAGTGTGGCAAAATCCTCTACCTTCCTATATCATTTTATTTCTGCATTATATTTTGTTATTTGATTGCTTAGAGTCAAGTCGTTTAAAAATGCTGCTTGGGAATGTTTGAGAACTCATTTTTACTTGGAATATGGCTGCTGTTCATCTCAAGAACTCTATGGAAAATAAGATTTTTGATCAGAAACTGATGGAAAGATGAATTAAAGATAAGGAACGAAATAAAATGAGACAGGATGAACATGGGTTTATCAACATATAGTACAGTAATACTGATATACTCTGATGAAAAGATAATGGGGTTCTTGAATAAGGCTAATGTAGTGGACTTAATTTATGCAGGTCTAAGCCGAGCATTTGCTAGCAGGCGTCCCAGACTGAATTAATTGAATTGAAGGAGAGAGGAGATCAGGGTTGCTTATGGGCATCTCAGCCTTTTGTCCCTGACCTTTACTTAATTTCTCTATTCAGTGTCAGGTCTGTCCTCATCACTATTAATTCCCATCTGTATTTCAGAGGCCTCTGTACTGCCCAGAGATGCCACCAGTGATGGTTATGATGATGCTGACACAAGTTCTGATGCAGAACACAGTTCTGATTTTCACCAGAATTACGAGGAAGTCAATGAAGCCCCAGAGGAAAGTGGTGGGACAAGGGATTCGCAGACAGGCGAGTAAAGTTAGTGTATCTCACTACATAATCTCTAGTCGTGCAATGTTTAGTGTTTAAAAAAATCCTTCTGTCACGTCTGGAGATTCCATAAGCCATGACTATGATGTCTAAGAAGTTCATCATGCTGAAGAAGTTCTTGCACCTCGGCAGAATAAAGAGAAAGCCCCTGAAATCCCCGTGGAAAGTGGAGTCACATCATTATGTAAAAAGTTCTGTTTTGCTTTTAAAAATGTATAGCAAGTTTTCCAGTTATCAAACATAAAAGGCTTAAAAAATGAAGCATGCGTAATCTAAATTTCAGAAATAACGAAGGGATGAAAATGTTCGATTTATTTTAAAGTTGAAAATTATAAGTTACTCCCACAGTAGTTTGAGGCCTCACTCAAGATTCCTGAAGTTATGCAATGGGAAGTAATGGATATACCTGTATTTCATGGTGACCTTGTAATCACTGCGGTGTAGGTATTTGGGGTGGCTCACCTGAAGGGCAAGGCAGAGTTCAGAACTAAGTCACTATCATGTGCTTCCCTTGATATTTTCAGGTTGGAGTCTGCGCTCCCTAAGAAGTGAAGGGACCTCTGGAATGAAGGGACCTCTGGAGCTGACGGAAAAGAAACATCCCTGCCTCCCGGGGACATAGAATATGATGATGTTGAAGATGGCTTTGCTGGGACATTTATATAAGAATGTCTGTTTTAGAGCATAGGCTCTGTGAGGACACAAATGCTGCACGATTAGATGACTCTTCTTTGAAATGCTGACTGGGCCAGAGTCACTAGAGACAGTCTGTGTATAGCAGGTAGCCTGACCAGCTTCTTATAGAGGGTGATGTAGTTGCAACCATAGTAGTTTAAGTGACATTTTTTATTTACCATTGATCAGGCTGTATGAATAGTTCCTGCTTTTATATTCCTAAAAAATTCTTCATCCTAAAGTTAATGCATTTTCTTATTAAAACATTTCTTAAAGCTTGTTCCAGAAGTGATATTTCTCTCAGCCTGATGTGTTGGGTCAGTCCCAGGGGATGGTAATGGAGGTAGAATGAAAAGAATTACAAGACAAGATAATAATAAAGTGGTACCTCATTACTGCAAGCTGTTTGCAGGATATTTGATTTATAATTCTGTGCATTGATGCTATCCAATGAAGTAAGGAAATATTGATAAAGACAGAGCGGACCCAAATGTAGAATTCCTGTTCCAAACTTCCATTTGAACTCCAAGGTTATAAACTGACTGTCATTTTCTGGCCCCTTCACATACTCTCACAAGATTAGAAAACAGTGAAAAGAAGTCCTTATTTTTCTTGTAGACAAGGTTCTTTGGGTAAATCTGATATCTTTTATTAGACCAACTCAATAGTTAGAGAACAATTTTTAAGCAAGCTTTCGGGCTCAAAAACCCTTCGTCAGGCTAAGGAAGTTTCAGCAGTTGGTGTGTGCTCTTCCTGGATGGAATGAAAAGTAAAGAAGCCAGAGGCTGTGCTGGTATGCAAACAAGACAGGCAGTCAGTGAAAATGTAGATTGTTTCATTTTTCTTCTCTTGAAATTCTTATACCCTGGGAGCCCAGCACCCCATGCATCTTCTCCAAGCACCCCTGCCTGGCAATGGTCCAAGTGATGTGGGGCTTCGTGTGCCCCAATCAGCTGTGGATGGCTGCAGCAGCAGGCAGACCTCAGCTTCTTCACCTGCTCCATGCTTGGCGCCCCCTGGTATCTCCTGCCAACCCAGGGCTCCAAGCATGCTTTGGACTCCACGGGGGACCCAGGCATCTGAGGCTCCAGGGAAGGAGAGCGCTTACAGGGGATCCACACTGTTGAAGTGGGGTGCAACTGCACCATTGCAGTCCCTCCACCCTCTCCGCCCTGCCCTAGGAGGTCTGCCGTGGATCACATCCACATTTATGGCTTATGAATATCTTGTGTTGCTTTGGTTTGTTCATATGTAGTTGATAATCCCTCTCTCTCTTTTGAGGGACAATTACTTATGGAAATTTTTCATGGAGTGAGTAGTTGTTGCATTTTATGATATGATATAGTGGTTTATGACCGACTTGACCCATGTGCACGTGCATTTGGAAATGCTGTCTTGTTGGTGCTGAGATTCTGTGAGAATCTCTTCTAAAATCTTTGGTTTATCTAAATGAAGGTAGGGGTCCTAAACAAAGACAAAAACTTTGTAGTAGACAGTCCTTTTCATCTTTTCAGGAAAAAGCTGAGGAAGAGTGAAAGGTCAGATAAGCTTTATATATTCCAGGCTGAAATGACTAAGGTCCAGATCCTTGTCCATCTATTAGGCAGCTAAAAGAACTTAGATGCACAAGTTTTATCATACTTGTACTTTTTCATATTTCACTTTTGGGCTTCTGTTTTGATGATGTCTGGGTGCAGCTGGCTGTTGCAGCCTGGGATGGTGTGGTATACTGCTGGGTTCCCATTGTCTCTGAGATGACTCTTAGTAGCCAGTCCTGGACCAGTGTGTTGTGCCAGATTTGCTTGCAGCCACACAGGACATGGGGG
>NW_005842734.1:789280-791398 GCF_000455745.1 Alligator sinensis | reverse complement strand
GCGGGTTCTCTAGTGGATGGTACTGTGGAGTGGCAGCCAGTTGAGATGGGTCCAAATGATAAAACATCAGTCAGCAAAGTGTGTGAGGATCCCCTGGAACATGAAGTGGTTGCTGGTGTCCCAGTTTGAGGTAACCTCAAAGACTTTGCCCTGGTTGGGTTTCACATTCAGCTCGCTGATGCACTTTGCCTGCACACTATCCTTCAAAAACCTCTCCAGGTAGGGCAACTGACATTGGGGTGGGGGGAGTTGGGGGGTGGCCAAGTGATTGGCATCAAGGGCTGGGACCAGCAAAACCCACAGATCCTGCTGCTCCTTGGATCATGTCCAGTGGCAGGTCATTCGATTCGGAGAGATTTGGAAAGATGTATCGATTCAGACATAGACGCAGGTTTAAATGTTTTTTCTACATATGTCTAGGTAGCAGGCGGCTAATAATGCTGTGATGCTGGGGCGCATGGAGCATCCCACAGGAGCCCGGGGGGCTCCCCAGAATGCTCGGCAGCACACCCAGAAGTGGAGCAGAAACACTTCTGGTCCACTTCTGGGTGTGCTGTGGAGAGTGCAGGCCCCTTCCTCCCCACCCCCATTCCCCTCCCGGCTCCGGGGGCCTCCTGGGTCCGGGGCCTCCCCCAGGCGCCCCCCCAGCCGATTGCCAAACCAGGGGTTCGTGGAGGGTTCCCACCATGGTTCCTGGTGGACCTGAAAGTGGACTGGATGTAATTCTGGTTCACTTCTGGGTTTGCTGCTGAACATGTGGGGGATCCCCCCATGCTCTGGTGGGATGCTCCATCCATCCCAGCATTGCAGCATTCACGAACTGCGCCGGGTACCTTGAGGTATGTAGAAACAACATTTAAAGCTTGTCTATGGCTAAACCGCTGATTTTCCAAACCAGCATCAAATCTTCAGATTCGGATTCAGCTGAATCAATTTGAGACAGTGATCCAAATCAATGAATCAAATCACTGCCCCCAATTCGGGCCAACTCACTTTAAACTTCCAAGAAGCTCTGGGTGAGAGAGATGGCACCATTTCAAATTACATGGAGCAACAGCCTAGACTTTTCCCACTGCAAGGTAATCAGTGTGCTGCTAATCCAATGCCACCCAGTCCTGGGTATAGGGATTCCGCTCACCAACTCCACAATTATCTCCTTATTTCTATTATCATGAGCAAGGAGATGAATAAAATGATGTGTTGGGACCAAGTCCAAGTGAGCAATTATTTTATAGAACACCTAATGGATTTATGTGACATGCTTGTGCCTTGGAAGCTCCCAGAAGAGAAGAAAATCCTGCTTGGGACCAAAGTCAGCTTGGCCTGGCATCAGATGCAGATAGCTGGTTGCTGCCAGTTTATCCTGTGCTGCGCTTTCTGCTCAAACCAATTCTAGTCTAGAGACATTCCAGTGTCTCTCTGGCCATCACCACGGGGGCTTACTTCTCACTGTGCCAGAGGGAGATTATTCTTTTCGTCCTGGTGCTACATAATTTGTTCTCATTGCTGCCCGCAGGGCCAGGTTCAAAAGAAGGGTGGGAGATAGCACTGGTTAATGCCTGCCCTGTAGTGAATGTAACAGGGAGGTATGCCTTTGGTGTGGTGGTTAGACCACCATGCTGGGAAACCTGAGGGATACAGATTCAAACCTCCCTTGACAGGCAGAGGTTAAAATCCAGACCTTTTAATTGTTTGGAAAGTGCTTTAACCACACAGTTATTTGGGCTACAACATGCCAGGACCCTCTTCCATGCAGCACCCATCATGTTTGGGTTTCTGGGGGGATGAATTTTCAAATCTTAGGTTAACATGCTCATCCAAAATAGGCATGTGTATGTGGCTACAAACTTTTCTGACAAGTGTGTAGTGTGCTGCAGGTGCTCTGTAGCCATGTGAATACTTAAGCATCCATAATGCGGGGGAAATAAAAACATAACCCGCACGTAACTGCCAAAAATACCACTTATGAGGTCAGCGAGGTAGCATTTAGTTGCAAAAAAGGAACATAGAATTCTTCCTTTTTTTAGACTCCTCAGTGCCAGTCATGTAGGTCTCATGCAGGTACAATCAGAATAAATTGTGGTTTAATTCTGGCATCCACATCCTTGTATAAAGGTG
>NW_005842734.1:734609-788671 GCF_000455745.1 Alligator sinensis | reverse complement strand
TATGCCACAGGGCCTTACTACTTCAAGGCTTTGCTAAATTTACTAGGCCTTACTTTATACAAGGCCTCATTACATCTTAAACTTTAATTAGGCTCTTAGCAACAACATATAGCTTAATATCTAAACAAATACAGAAAAACACTTGATATAATCAGCAAGCACCTTTATTACACATATAATTTTCAGCTGTCACACATCCGCTGCATCTTTTGTAGCAACTGTTTTTCAGAGATTTTAGCAGGGTGGAATAAAATAGCATTTGGCTCCTCAGACCCTTTAAACGCATAATAGGGGGACTAGAACCTAGCCAAGCTGCCTCAAATGGTGTTTGCATGCCGACCTCAGAGATCCCCTCCAGCATCCTGTCTTTGCAACACCTAGCATCAGGCCTCAGCTCAGAGAATCCGTATCAGGTGTGATGCTGAGCCCAGAGCCAGTGCCTGCATGGCAAAGTTGGTGAGTGCTGGGGTTACCCTCCTGCAGTGCATGAGGGCAAAAAAACCTGTAGTACCAGTGCCTGCATATAGGCTATGAGCACTCTGAGTTAAAAGCCTTAGAAAATCATGATTTCTGATCTCAGGTCACTGGGATTGCTTCTACATTCCTCCAGGGACAGTTATATCAGAGAAATCTTATGGCTAAGTTCCATTTTTCTTCTTAGGGTATGATGGATACAGGCTGGGAAATGGCAGTACGAGGTGTTCAGGGAGGGTGGAGCTTTGTCACGGGGGCACCTGGGTAGCTGTTTGTGACTCCCAGTAGGACTTCCCGGCTGCCAATACCCTCTGCGGCTGCCAATACCCTCTGCAGCTGGACTATGGAGTAGCCCTCTCAATCCCAGGGGAAGAGCTCTTTGGGAAAAGAAATGGGCCCGTTTTGAATGCCACCTTTGGCTGTGAAAGGAGTGAATCCCACAGGAGACATTCTCTTGTGACTGCACTGGATGCTGTGGAGTGTCCCTGTGGGACTGCAGCCCACGTGGTGTGTTCAGGTGAGCAGCAGCAGGAAGGAAGAAAATCTGCGCTTTACTGAGAGACAGGGCCAGACTGTCAGAGCTTATAAATGGGTTCCTCCCCCTGCCTTCTCACTGAGTAAATAGTGTGAGAAATATCCTGTTTCCCAGTTCCCTTCTGCTATTATTTGGGATGGCCACACTGCTTCCTTGGTGCGTCCAGGCTCTCAAAGATACCCCTCTCACGCACTCCTACTTAATATTTGCCGCAACTATTGAGCACACCGGACAGCTTTAGAACCAGTGATGAAGGAGCCACTGAACAGGAGCTGCAAACAGGGTAAGCAGTTTGCAGGATAATTTGCAGGTTAGTTTACTGCCCCCCACCCCAGCCTTTTGAGGGCTGAGCCTTTCAGCTTGGTGTGAGGAAAACAGGACAAAGGAACCTTTTGGGGCCAACGAGCAGTAAAGAGCCCAGCTTTCAGTTGAGTTCACTAGGGAAGGTGTGCTTGAAAGAAAGCAGATTAAGAGACCCAGGGAAACGGCTGGAGGATGTTGCAATGCCAGAGCCACTGACACTGCCTTTGCTTGCGCTTGTCAGGTTTCTGTCCAGGCAGGACCACTCACCATAAAGGCTTCAACAAAGGTCTGGGTTTCACATTGTGGCTTGCAGGCTCCCTCCAGCAACGGTCAGGTCAGGGGGTGTCTGTGGTGTGAGCAGTTCTTCCTGGTGGTGTCTCTCAGGGAATAGGCATGAGAACTACAGGAGGGGGTGGTGAGGGTTCGAAGTATCCTCTGCCATGAGGAGCTCATCGATTTGATGCTGGAAAAGACCTCCAGGACTGTGGAGGAAGAACTGCCAGAGGCAGTGCTAGAGAAGAAAGAGGACATGGACTTCCAGGAGGGTGGCAGCTGGAAGCTTGTGACCTCTAGCAGGAGGCAGAAATCTTCACCTCCACCTGCAGCAGTGTGTCTGGAGAAAAAATTATGCAGCCTTGGCAACAGAGAGGGGAGGAGCATATTCCAGTGGTGGAGGAAGACAGGCCAGGCCTCACCAAGCTGGGAAGGACTGAGAAGACATCCACCAAGAAGAAGCGATGGATGGTGGTGGTTGGAGACTCCCTTTTGTGGGGGACAGAGGGAGCCATTTGCTGACCTGACCTGTTGTCTCAGGAAGTCTGCTGCTTGCTCAGAGCCCTCAGAGATGTCACAGAGAGATTACTGAGACTCATTTGGCCCTCTGACTACTATCCCATGCTGCTTATCCATGTGGGCAACAATGATACCATCAGGGAAGACCCTGAGCAGATAAAAAGCATCTACTGGGTTTTGGGTGCAAGGGTGAAGGAGTCTGGGGCTCAAGTCATGTTCTCTTCGATCCTTCTAATCAAGGGAAAGGCCCCGGGCAGGAAAAGGTGCATCCTGCAGCTCGATACCTGGCTGTGCCGGTGAGGTCGCCAGCTGGGATTTGACTTCTTTGACCATGGGATGTTGTTGCAAGAAGAAGGATTGCTGGGAAGAGATGGGATCCACTGGATGAAGAAAAGGAAGAGTGTCTTTGCAGACAGGCTTGCTAACCTAGTGAGGAGGGTTTTAAACTAGGTTCACTGGGGGATGGAGGCCAAAGCCCTGAGGTAGATGGGGAAGCAGGAGATCTGGAGGAAGAGCAAGCAGAAGAGGGCAACAGAGGAGGTGTTCTCATACATCTTGAGAAATCAGGATAATTGCCTAGTTACCTCAGGTGCCTGTACACAAATGCATAGAGACTGGGAAACAAGCAGGAAGACCTGGAAGTCCTTGCACAGTCACAGACCTATGAACTGGTAGAATAACAGAGACTTGGTGGGATAGCTCGCATGACTGGAGCACTGTCATGGGTGGGTACAAACTTTCAGGAAGGACAGGGAAGAAGAGAAGGAGAAGTTGCACTTTAAGTGGAAAAGCCATATCATTGCTCATAGCTCCAGTGTGGAAATCCCCACCAGTCCTATGAAGCCCTTTCTGAGCCAGCAGCCGCTGTCAGCAAGCCTGCCACACTGGCAACTGATGGTGCTGTTAATGAGTAAGAGACAAGAAAGAAAGCTGAATTAATTATATGTGTGTGAAATGTTTTATTTACCTTGACAATATGAAAGTTAAGTCTCCAGCCTCTAATAGCATTGTCTCTTGCTATTGTTTTGAAGTTGTTATGCTTGTCTTAAACCTTTATTTCATGTTCTGTCTTCCCCAGTTCTGTTGTAGCGTTTTCCCCCTTGTTATTAAAGTTGGGTTTTGTTAATACCTAAATTTAGCTGCCCTTTAATTGGATATCTCACCTCACAGGAAGGGTAGGGCTTTAATCCATTTTAGATTCAGTAATAAAATGTAAAGTTCTTTGTTAACATGTTTTCATCAAGGAACTCATTAATATTTGGCTGTCCAATGGTTTGATATGATTTAACTTCAATAAAAGTTTGTGATGACACTCAATTATCTGGGTTCTGCCTTGGTTTCTTAGTCATACCTGGGTGCGATTTTAGGTTTTGGCTTGTAAATCCCTAATGCAGTTTGGGTCCTGGATGAACAAAGGACCCTATCTTTGTCTTCAGGATATCTGAGAAGCTCCTATTGCCTTTCCCTGGATTGTAATGTCTAGGGCCAGCATACCTTTAGTGGAGAGAATAAAGTCCCAGGACTGCTTCCCAATGTTTCTGGGACCAAATCAGGTTTGCTAACTCATCAGACAGAATTGAGGCAGTTATTTTCTCAAGAGTTTGTCTGCAGTGTTGCTAGCTGGGCTTGTAAAAAGCTGTATGCTGTCACAAGACTTTCAGTGCATTCTGATTTGTTACATAATGATATGCAGTCTCTTAATTCTGTGCCCTCACCTTGCACCAGGTCAGGCCGTTGGTGTATTTCTTGTCACAAGACTTTCAGTGCATTCTGATTTGTTACATAATGATATGCAGTCTCTTAATTCTGTGCCCTCACCTTGCACCAGGTCAGGCCGTTGGTGTATTTCTTATCTTTGAAATAAGTTAGTTAATGAAGAAGTTCAAAGCTGCCCCTGCCTGTCATTGGTGATATGTGTACAGTGGCTTTTGTTTACACACAGGAAGCTCTGAAGTGACATAGATGGAATCGAAGGCACAGGTCCAGTGACAGTGGTTCAGGCATTAAAAGTAAAGTCTTGATATCCCTCCTTCAGTTATAATCTGGAGAGCAAACCCCTGGCTGTGTAGACTACAGCTGCAGAAACCACACAGCATGGTACTTTGCCAACATGAGATACAAACTCATTCTAGTAGGGCCGGATCTAGGAAGAAAGTGGTTTCTCTCCCTCTGCTCATTTCCCCCAAGACTGTCACTTTCTATTAAACTCTGCAGGAGTCACAACTCCTAGGTAAAATGCTTGGTCATTTAAATAATGTAAAAGGAATGAACTCATCCCTAATTTGGTATACTCTTTGTAACAGATTGTGTTTAAAGAAATAAATCATTCGATAGTCCTGTTAATTTCTGGTGTTGCTTATCCCAATGGGTTGCATTGTTCCATGTGCCATCCTAGACAAACGCCTGTGCAGTCTCTTCTTGAACATTTCCATTGAAGGACCTTTGTTCCACTGCCCTTACTGCATGTTGCACTGCCCTGTAGTTCTGACACTAAGGATTTTTTAACCCTCAGATTTGATCTAAATCTGTTTTGCTGCAGTTTAAGCTCATTGCTTTGATTTCTGCTGCTCTGGAAAGAGAGAACAGTTGTTCTCTCCTCCTCCATATATCAGTCTTTTAACAAATTAAAACCCTGCTCTGGTGGCATGGACACTGGGGTGAGTGGCTGAAAGCCCCGAAGTTGAGGGTGCAAGGCCATAGCATGACTACTTCTGGCGTGGTCATGTCAGGTTTCAACAAAATTCTGCTGAATACCTTGTCACATGGACACAAAGAAGGAACTATTTGAAAACGGCTCTCATGTCTCCATTAATTTCATTTTGGCCAAACTAAACATACCTCATGCTCTTAATTTTTCCTCATGCAGCTTCCCTACCAACCCCCTTTATCATATGTGTCACTTACTTCCGGATCCTCTCAAGTTTCTCCAGATTCATCTTAGATTGCAGAGGCCAGAAGTGGCCAGTGCACACACTACTCCATTAAAGGCCTAACCAGCACTGCGGAGAGTGATAACATCATCGTCTCCCATGTCTCGTACATTCTGGTCCGATCCAGATATAAGCATGGGAGCTGGAGTGTACACGTACGGCTGGACATGCTTGTAGGTCAAACCATCCTGCAGCCTGCTGAAGTCACCCGAAGCCTACTGGTGTGAAGGACCAGAGAGTGAAGCCAGAGGGAGTTTTCCCCATGTAGACTGCATCTGGAAATGCTGGAGCAGTGGAGCAGAAGAAACTTGATAAGCAGGGATCCTGGTTATCCTGGTTATTAAAAATCACAAATTCTCTGATGTAAAATTGCAAAGTATCTAATTAAAATTTCCCAAATCCACCTTTTACCATGATAGAAGTGAAACACCACTATATATATAGGTATCGGTTGAACACAATGTTTTATTTATATATTTACATTTTAAAGCAACCTATAAGCCTACCAGTGCCTCCAAGACTTTAATAAAATAAATTCTGAATATCTATAAACTAAAGTTAGAGCTCAGGTTTATTATCACGCATAATCAGAGCTCCCCCTGCCCCCTTTGCTCACCAGGACTCACATCCAGCTGCAGCTGTCCCCCGCACTGCTTTGCGGAGCCGAGCAACTCTGATATGCCAGTGACCTGCCGATGCTGCTGCCCCTCACTCCTAGCCCCCAGCTCTGCTGATGCCCTTCACGCCTGACTTACAGTCCTCCACCCCTGCTGGTACTTCTCACTCCTCACTCATAGCTCCCTGCCCCATCCCCCAGCTGTGCCAGAGGGGACCCCTAGCTGCCAGGGCTATGGGGCCAGGGACCCTGGTCCACAGCCCCCTGCCCCCAGCAGTCCCCAAGCCCTGAGTGCTGCCTGTGTGAGGCATTGGCTCCTGAGGTTGGAGCTTGGATGAGCAGAGGGCACCTTGCCATTGTAGTACAGGCCTCGCAGTGGCAGCACTGAGCCTCCCTGCCCCACTCTGCCCTGCTCTTCTGGGTTCCACCCACCGAGCTGTGGAGGGCCCAAGGGGTAGGTAGCAGGGTGGGCAGTCCCAAGCTCGCTGCTGCTAGCCCACATCTGCCCTCCCAAGCACAAATTTGGGGGGCACATGACCACCATGCCCCTCCTGGAAGTACACTCCCCTTAGCCCCTAGAAGGCTGAAACTCTGCCAGCCTGCAAGGGGAAACCCACTGGTTCCCGCATTTTTTCTCTTTAAAAGAGAAAATCTGGGCCTTTTACCTTAAAATGAGAAAAATCTGCATTTTACCTCATTATTCCATGGCAAACAGAAAGCCAAATCCCTGGTGGTGAGGGACAATTGAGAAACCAAGACCTCAGGGGATGAGGGGGAGTTTGCTATAGAGACAGTGACAATTCTTACCCACCACTGGAACGAGATGGGGACTGGGAAGTAAGCAGTGGCCAGGTGGGAGAGTAACAAGTTTTAGGAGTCAGCATGTTTTAAACCTTTATTTTATGTTCTGTCTCCTCCAGTTCCATTGTAGTGTTTTTCTCTCACTATTAAAGTTTTTTTTTCCATGCCTAAGTTTAGCTGCCCTTTAATTGGGGAGCTCACCTCACAGGGAGTTTGCACCCCCACGGCCTTGGCCAATTTGGGGTTCAGTCACAGTGGTTTTTAAAACAATATGTCTCAACCTAACAGTAATTCTATCTGGCCCACATGTCTCCAGTTTGCTGATGAGAACATTATGTGCAACTGTACTAAACACCTTATTAACATTCAAATATGTTGTAAAGTCCAAGTATGTTGTGTCCATTGGATTCTCCTTATCAATCAAATTATGTAACTCAGTCAAGGGGAGATATCAAGTTGGTTTCATGTGACGTATTAAGTCCATTTGGCTATTAGTGCTCATCCCTTTCTACTTGCTCAGTTAACTTCCCATATACTGAAGTCAGACTGACCAGTCCATAATTCCCCAGATCCTTCTTTCCCCCTGTTTGAAAGGTAAGTACTTGTAACAGATTGCCCAGAGGAACACTTGCTTGGGACTCCCCGCTTTGTTTAGGCTCTTTGCAGCTTGCTTCTGAAGTGGGTGAGCCCCTTGCTTCTTGGACTCCAAGACCCAACCTTTTGGTCTCTGAACCCCTTGGTTATCTGAGGCCCACCCTCTTAAAACTGTTTTCTGGCTTAGCTTCTGCAGAGGGACTTTTCCCTTAAAATGAGAAATATCTGCATTTTACCTCGTTATTCCATGGCAAATGGAAAGCCCAGATCCCTGCTGGTGAGGGACAGTGGAGAAATCAACAGTCATGGAAATGACCCGTGCAGCATCAGAACTGTGCAGTAATGTCAGTAACAACTGTGCCGTCCGGTACATGTGTAGATGCACCCACAGAATTACAGAACTGCTGCTACTTTTGAGTACAGTAACTCAGATGTGCAAGCTGCACTTCCGTCATCTGTTAGATATGTCCTGATACTTACTGTATGTCCTAATTCTGAAATGTTTAAATTTGAAACAGTTTAAAATTTCATTTCCTGATTTTAAGAAGTTTTCTAAACTCAGACTTTAACTCAGTATTATGAAGGGTTTGCTATTTGACATTAATAAAACTAATTTAGATGTATGATCTCCCCCCCTCAATGTATGATCCCCCCCCCTCCCCCCCCCACTTTATTTGCTTAAATAGTCTACGTATTCTGGTAAAGTTTAAAAAAAGCATGACTTTAAGTTTGATGTTCCTGCCGCAAACCAGAAACAGCGGTTGCTTGATGATCGGGGACTATAGCGAATGTGACATCAGAAGCAGAGCTGTTTCTCATATATGGTCACAGACATCATTTTCCTATTTCATTGGAGGCTCTGACCTGAAACATTAGAGATAAGCCCCTTGATATTGTCTAAAAAGGTGAAGGGTTTTCCTATTGGCTCCTCCCTGCAGCTGATGCCAGCACCTGAATCTATATATTTCCTCCCCCAACTTTGTTTCTTGTCAGACACAGAGAAAGCCTGGCAGAGTGTGAGGTGCTTCCAGGGCAGTGCCAGCAAGGGTGAGGAGCATTATGGCAGTGAAGGGGCACAGCTCCACTCATCTGCTTTGGTTTCTTCTACAGCTTGTTCTTCAGACAACCAACAGTGAGTATTTTATACATTTCTCTTATGTATTTTGGCTACTTTTTAGCTAGGAATCAAGGCACTGAGAAAAGAGAGATATAGAAATCCAATAAGATAATCTTTCACTTCTCTGTCTCCCAAGTTATGGATTCTGCACACTGAAGTGTTCAAATAGAGACTGTTGTTTGGTGTTATATTTGTATAGTAATTGCCCCCATGGGAAAAAAGCATTAATGAAATATTCACTGATATAAATAGAATTAAAAAAAAGTTAGATGGGAGCCTAAGGTCCATCCAAAATAGGTTTTGATAATGAAGCCACAACCCCAGAATAGGAGGCTTGTTTTCATTGGAAAAGAATATTAAATTAGAATGTGCAACTCAGAATTCACTGGGTGTCACTTTAACCTTCATATTGGTTATCCGAATGTGTGAATTATTTGGTAACCCCAATCAATCAAGGCTGTTCTGGTCACCTGCAGCAGGAAGAAAGAATTTGTTCTGCCAACTGAATATGATATTTACCTTGCTAATTTGGGGTTTGTAAAATTGTTTTGCCTTCCCCTGTTATACTAGCCTTAGCCCAGAGGCAGAGATGGGAGACTAAGCAGGGCAACTAATGCTCCCCAATGGTTTCTTGAAAGGTTCAGGGCAAATCAATCTTCTGATTTATGGTCAAGAAGAAATCTTTTCCCAGGTTAGATTAACAAAGGGTTTTTTTTGTTCTTTTTGACCCCTTGTCCTCCTCTTTTGCATGGGGCATGACCCTCTTATTAGGGTTCACTATCATATTTTACTTCTCAGACCCTGGTAGCACTCTGATCTCTCATTCTCTCTTCTGTTCCTGGCATGCAGTAAGTTCCTTTTTGTTTTGTGGTTTTGTGCCCATGGTACGAGAGAATGGACTGAGTATTTGGTAGACAATTGTGCATGTCTGTTCAAGGGACTGGTCTCACTGGCCCAAGCAATCCCCCTCAGCCCTGTGTTCTTATGGACCTGGTGACTGGTGCACAATATCTCCCAAGTTTCATTCTTGTAAATCTGAAGTAATAACCTCAAAGGGCCCAAGTGCTGTAGTTTTATAAACCTGCTGAGCTTCTGTGAGCCTCAGGCTCCTAAGTAACCCTGTTGTTGACAGGCATAATATTAAACAATTTCAAATGGGTTCCAAGTGCAGTGAAATCTTTCAAAAGGCTGGTGTACAATGATACACATGGGGCAAAAAAGCTCTGGAGGGAACAGACAGTATTTTGTACCCTGACATTTCATTCTGCCTCATATCTAGACAGTAGGTTTCTCTTCCAGGCATCCCACAATGAAACACTCCCCACTTTCCCCATGCTTCTGATAGTCTCCCTGTACCCAAGCTTCTGCTGCTTCTCTCCCACTCCCCACTACTGGCTTCTGTCACTCCCAGTGCTGCAGGTACTGGTCATCTTGACATTCTGGGCACTTAGTGTAGCACTTGGCACTGTGGGACTGGAATTGCATTAGGCAGGTAGAATCATAGCATCATAGCAAAGTAGGACTGCAGGGACATCAGGAAGTCATCTAGTCCAAACCTCTGCCTTAACCAATCTTTGTAAACATCCCTGTCTAAGCCGTTCCAGATATGTGCTTATCTAACCCATTCTAATATAATAAAAGCCATAGTCTGTCTGTCTGTCCATAATGCTCTGTGCCAACTGTGCGTGCACTGCCAAGAGGGTGGGCACTGAATGTGTGGCCCTGGTGTGGGCACCACTTCGTGCCGCTGCTCGTGGGAGGGGGAGGAGGCAAGGGAGCCACAGGCAGATTAATGAAGGTGCTGGGCATGAGCCCAAGGGCTACTTCCGATTCGTGCCCAGGGGGAGGGGGCTGAGTTTGTCCAGGAGAGCTGTGCTTCACCTGCCAAGGGGGGGGTGGTGGTTGAGGCTGGGCTGGGCCAGGAGCAGCCTTGGGGCCCAGAGCCCCCCAAAATTCATTTTAGCCCACTTGCATTTGAGCTACTGCTCCCAGTGCCCTCACTCCCCTCCCCTGACTGTAGAGACATGGCGCAGTGCTGCCTGCCCAGCCTGGTCTGGCCCGGCCCTCTGTATGTGCCTGGCTGCATGGGACAGCCAGCAGCATCTCCCTGAATGTGACTGTGACAGGGGCTGTGTGGAGAGAGACTGAGCGTGGGCGGCTTTCCCCCTGGGGGCAGGAGGGCTGCCTCTGTGTGATCAAGAGTGGGGGAGGGGGGTCCCCTGAGGGGAAAGTGTGTGTGTGTGTGTGTGTGTGTGTGTGTGTGTGTGTGGCTGTGGCTGTGTGGCTGTGTGTGCATGACTTCGTGTGGCTGTGTGCATGACTTCATGTGGCTGTGCATGGATGGCTGTTCATGTGGCTCTGTGTGTGTGTGTGTGTGTGTGTGTGTGTGTGTGTGTGTGTGTGTGCATGTGGCTGCATGCGGCTGTGTGTGCATGACTTGTGGCTGTGCCTGTGTGTAGCTGTGCCTGTCTTCATGTGGCTCTGTGACTGTGTGCGACTGCAAGTGGATGCGGCTGCATGTGCATGTGGCTGCATATGAGGGTGGTGTGCGGCTGTGTGTGTGTGTGTGGCTGTGTGTGACTGTGTGTGTCTGTGTGTGTGTGGCATGTGCCTGTGGCTCTGTGGCTGTATGTGGCTGCGGCTATGTGTGTGTGTGTAGCCTGTTGCTGTGTGTGTGGTGTGTGGCTGTGCATATGTATGGTGTGTAGTTGTATGGCTGTGTGAGTGTGGCTGGCTGTGTGGCATGTGGCTGCATGGTGTGTGGCTGTGTGTGCGTGGCGTGTGGCTGTGCCCATGTGTGGCATGTGGCTGTATGTGTGTGACTGGGCATGTGGCTGGCTTTGGCTGTGTGTGGCTGGGGGGTGTGTGGCTGTGGCTGTATATGTGTGTGTGTGTGTGTGTGTGTGTGTGTGTGGCATGTGACCGTGTGTGTGTCTAGGGTCTGGGAGGGGGGTGTGCCCGGGGACGGACGTGGAGCTGGGGGGGCAGTGTTGTGTGTGGCTGCCTGCGAAGTGGCAGCAGCGCGGGGCACTGGGGAGTGGCTTTCCATCCCCGCCTCCCTCCTGTCATTCTTGATGGGCACTTGTCTAGTTTTTAATAATTTCCAAGAAGGAAGCATCCACAGTTTCTCCAGGTCACCATCCTATAGTGAGACTACCAGCCTTGTAGTGAGAGTTTTTTTTCTAATAACCAACCTAAATTCCCCTTTTTACAGTTTAAGACCCTGGGGCTGTGTCTACACGAGATGCTTTACTGAGTAGTAGATTAGTCTACTGAGCAGTAAAGCATCACCATCTACGCAACACACATTTATACTACACAGTAAATTAGTCTACTATGCAGTTAGCTACTACATTTAAATAGAGGTACTAAACTATCTGTGCAGTAGATGGTGCACAGTAACAAATTTGCTCTTGGTCAGCCTAGCCAGCAGGGGACCACAGGTAACTCTGTTCCTGGAGCTGCTCAGCTCCCTGGCTCCCCCCAGGAACTGGGAGTGGATCAGCATCAGGACTGGGGAGCTCTCTGCAATCTGTCCTGGCTCCTGGCTGAGAACCCTGTCCCTTCCTATCTTCTTAAGCAGTAATGTGTGGCATGGTGCTGGCTGCTCCAGGGAGTGGACAAGGCCTGGGAATCCAGCCCTCGATGGTCTTCTGGAGCAGCTCAGTGCTGTAGGAAGCTGGTTGCTACAGGAGGCATATGAGGGCTGGGAATCCATACCCAGAACAGGTCCCAGCAACCCCTTGCCAGGCAGGGAAGTCTTGTCCAGCTGGGGGCTTTCTCTCAGCTGTGTCCCCAGATGAACATGGGGCTAGGAGAGCCTTGCCCACTTCATGGGAAACTTTCTTCCAGCCCCATGCATATCAGTTCCTCCCCTCCCCCCTGCCCAGTATTCATGGAGCCAGGAGACAGCAGCCAGCAGAGCTCTCTTGGCCCCATGGCCACTGGGACCAGTCCCATGCCCCTTGCCAGCCCCCAGGTTAGTACTGAGGGGAGTCTGGAACTCCCCCTGGCTGCTGCAGGGGGGCAGTGCAGGGCAGAAGCAAATACGGTCTCAAGAGGGAGCATGTGTAGATGTCCTCCCAGGAAGACTTACATCACAGTATTTTACTGTGCAGTGAGGGAATATCAAATTAATAGCACATTTAGGTGTATCTTGGGAGATGGTGACTGTAGAACCATATTGGCAGCTCATTGGCAGTTTTATAGCATGCTAAAATGTATCCTATGCTTCAGATTTGCAGCACGAAGGCATAATTTGCTACCAGGAAATCCAGTGCAAAAAACATGGTGGAAAAAAACCCATTGCAACACATACCACAGGAGTATGTGCCCGGAGACATGGAGGCTCAATTCTCCAGGGAGATGCTCTAATATCTTCTCTCCTCTTGTTCTGCTCCTCTCCTTCAGCACACTGGGAGCCGGGAGAAGCAGGGAAAATGGCAGTTTCATCAAAGTGGGGCATTTTTCACTACGCCAAAACTGCTGCTGTGCAAGGGCATGCACAGCAGCAAAATGTAGTGGCATAAATTTGTGCTTCTCTTTTGTTTGTCACTGCCAGCATACACCCTTGCATGTGGGGATGTGTCCTATAGTAGCATCTAGATGAATGAGAATGTGCCTGGAGGATTTCCAGGTATCAAATTTAGAGCCTGTGCTGCAAAGATGGCTGGACCCATTCTCCATGAGGGTCAGGCGGCCATGTGCGGCTCCAAGGCTGTGCCTACAGCAGGCCAGGACCAGTCTGATGGCCCAGCTGGCTGCTGCTGCCAGCGTCAGGGGATTGTGCTGCGGGGGGTGTGAGGGGGCAGTGTCTGGCTGTCCCCCCCCCAACACCACCCACAAACCTCACATGCCCCCCATGCCCACCCACACACCCCATGCACCCCCCACATGCACCCCTTCCCACCCCACTCCTACAACCCCCACCCTCATCACACACCCAGCAAGCCAGCTGCCAGACAAGATGAGGACTGCTGGCAGGAGCTGCGGTTGTAGGGGCAGCTGTCTCCACATCCTGGTTAGTGAAAGGGACAAGGGGCGCTCTAATTTTTCTATGTTAAGAAAACCAAAAGCAAACATTAAAACATATAAATATTTAGAATATATTTTCTTATGGTGATTGAGTCACTAGTAGGCTTCCACATTCCTTTAAAATTGTTCCAAATGCCTTTAAGATTGTAAATATATCAATAAAACATTTCCCAACTGATGTGTGTGTGTGTGTGTGCGCGCGCGCGCGCAGTGTTCTTTTGTTTTAGTTGTGGAAGAACATGGATTTGGGGGTATTTTAAAGAGTGAAATTGGGATGTTTTTTATCAGAGAATTTGCAGTTTTTAAATAGGAAACACCAGGATTCCTGCTAGTGAGACAAGTGGCAGGACCAGGCAGAGGAGCCTGCTCAGGGCTGGCAGCTGGGACCAGGCTGGAGGGGAAGGGAGGTGGCTGACCTGGCCATTTGGGGCCAGGAGGACATGCTATGACTGTTCAAAGCAGGCCATGACACTGACAACATCTTCCAGGTGATAGCTGCCTAGATGGCAGGGAGGGGGCGCACATAGCAGCAGTGCTGCACAAAGGCCAACTGTGTAGCCACAGCCCACTGGTAGCTGGCCCAGAAGTGTAGATGGCTCTGCTACAGTGCCCATGTCACAGCATAGGTGGCTGTGTGGTACAGGTCTGTCAGATGTTCAGACATAGATTCACAGATTCATAGATGTTAGGGTCAGAAGGGACCTCAGTAGGTCATTGAGTCCAGCCCCCTGCCCTGGGCAGGAAAGAGCGCTGGGGTTAGACGACCCCAGCTAGGTGCTTGTCTAGTTTCCCCTTTAAGACCCCCCAGGATAGGGGAGAGCACCACCTCCCCTGGAAGCCCACTCCAGATTCTGGCAACCTTTCCTGTGAAGAAGTTCTTTCTAATGTCCAACTTAAATCTGCTCTCTGTCAATTTGTGGCCATTGCTTCTAGTTACTCCAGGGGGTGCCCTAAGAGTATCTTCTATTCCTTGCTGCCCTGTCCTGATGAATTTATAGGCAGCCACAAGAAGGCTGAAGAGATCTAAGTCCCTCAGTTTCCCCTTGTGGGCCCTTGCCTGCAGGCCTCTGACTACGGGTGGCACTCCTCTGAACCCTGTCAAGATTCTCTGCATCCCTCTTGAAGTGCAATGTCCAAAACTGGACACAGTGCTCCAGCTGTGGCCTGACCAGTGCCGCATAGAAGGGAAGCATCACCTCCCTGGACCTGTTTGTCATGCATGCTAAAGTGCGGTTAGCCTTGTTGGTCACTTCGTCACATTGACGACTCACGTTTATCTTGGAGTTAACTTTGACTCCAAGATCCCTTTTCACTGCTGTGCTGGTGAGGTCATCCCTGAGCCCGTAAGTGTATTGGTGGTTCTTTTTGCCCAGGTGCAGCAAGTTGCGCTTGTCTTTGTTGAACTGCATCCTATTTCATTCTGCCCATTTTTTCTCCTTGTCCACATCTGCCTGGATCTGTTCCCTACCCTCTGGTGTGTTAACTTTGCCCCATAATTTGGTATCATCTGCGAACATGGACAGGGTTCTTTCCACGCCCTTGTCCAAGTCATTGATGAAGGCATTGAATAGCACCAGTCCAAGGACCAAGCCTTGCGGGATTCTACTGCCCACCTCTTTCCTAGCTGATATTGACCCATTCATCACCACTTTCTGGGTGCAACCCCTAAGCTAATTTGCTACCCACCTGACTATGTAATCATCTACATCACAGCCTGTCAGTTTATTTACGAGAACAGAATGAGATACCGTATTGAAGGACTTCTTAAATTCTAAGTAGATGACATCTACCTTGACTCCTGCATCTAAGCATTTTGTGACCTGGTCATAACAAGAAATGAGGTTAGTCAGGCAGGATCTACCTGCAATGAATCTTTGCTGATTTCCTTTCAGCATTATTTCCCCTGATGGGCTCCCACAAATGTGATCCTTAACAATTTTTTCCAGAGTTTTCCCAAGGATAGAGGTGAGACTAACTGGCCTATAGTTTCCTTGTTCCTCCCTTCTCTCCTTCTTGAAAATAGGGACCACATTGGCCCTTTCCCAGTCCTCTGGGACCTGACCGGAGCACCATGAGTGCTTGAACAGCTGTGCCAGCAGCTCTGCTATGACACTGGCCAATTCCTTCAGCACCCTTGGATGAAGTTCATTTGGGCCCACTGATTTGAACACATCCAGCCCCTCCAAGTGCCCCTTCACTAAGTCTCCGCTAATAGTTGGTGGGCTGGTGTCCCTCCTGATCTATGATCCAATTGGGAGATTTGTCTTGGTCTGTGTCTAGGAATACAGATGCAAAGAACTCATTGAAGAGCTCAGCCTTGTCCCCCCTCTCTGTCATCTAGCTTGTCCTGTAGAGGTCCTATGCTACCCTGCGCCTTCCTTTTGTTCCCTATATACCTGAAGAAGGTATTTTTGTTGTCTTTAATTTTTGTTGCCAGCCTAATTTCTAATCCTGCTTTGGCCTTCCTAACTGATTCTCTGCAAGTGCAAACCAGAGAGGTATACTCCTTCTTGGTAGCTATCCCTGTTTCCACAGCCTGTATACTTCTGTCTTTGCCCTTAGGTTTTCCTGAACTTCCCTGTTCAGCCAGGAGGGTTTCTTGCCCTCTTTGCCTCATTTTATGAGCAATGAGATTGTCTCCTTCTGTGCCCATAGGATCGCTCCCTTGAGGAATGACTCTTCTTCCTGGACCCCCATTTCACCAATGCTCTTGAGCTTTAATGCCTCACTGACTAATCTCCTGAGCACACTGAACTTAGCCTTTCTGAACCCTAGAACTTTGTCTCCACTGGTTAATTTACCCACCCTTTGATGGATAGTGAATTCCATCAATGAGTGGTCACTATCCCCTAGGTTACCTTGTACCTGCAGATTCCCCACCAGGTCATCCCCTGTAGCTAATAAGAAGTCCAACAGGGTGTTTCCCCTAGTGGGATTGTATACCTCCTGCATTGGGTGGAGGTCCTGTTTGCAGGTTAAGAACCTACGTGAGCAGATAGATTTAGCTGACTACTCTTCTGAGCAGATGTCAGGGTAGTTTAGGTCACCCATGACAGCCATATCTCTTGACCGCATAGCCTCTGAGAGTGGTCTGGAGAATTCCAGGTCTAGCTCATGCTCCTGGTGTGGTGGTCTATAGTACACCTCCACTACCAAGTCCCTTTCACACCAACCCCTTTTTATCCTGACCTACAGTACCTCAGTTTGGCCCTCTTCTGATCCCATCTTGATTATAGAGGGTGTTTATTTTTCCTTAACATAGAGAACAACAAGCCGTGCCCCTTTTTTCCCCACTCTATCCTGTCTGTACAACCTGTGAGTAGTACTGGCCTACTCAATGCCCACTTCCCAATTGTGAGGAGGGTACCACCAGGTTTCAGTTAGTTCAACCAGGTCAAAGTTGTTTCTTGCAAGCAGGAGTGCAAGTTCCTCCAAGCATTAGTGTAGAGATATTTAAACCCTCTGATGGGTGCCCTTGGTACTCCCCTATCCTGATGTCTATCGGGCCCCTTAGTGCTTACCTGGGCTGATCCAGAGCATTGTTTGTGGCTCACTGATCTTAGGTTCTCCTTATCCTCTGCTTCCCCATCCCGTGACAAACCTAGTTTAAAGCCCTTCAGAGGAGATCAGCCAACCTGTAAGAGAACAGACTTTAGAAGAGAGATGAAGACCATCTCATCCCAGGATGCTTCTCTCATGAAAGTGCGGATCATAGTTGTAGAAGCCAAAACCCGCATGGATGGCACCAACTCTGGAGCCTCAGATTGACTTCCCTGATGCAGGCGTCCTGATACTGGCGGTGACCGCTGACTGGAAGGATGGATGAGAAGACCACCTGTGCCCCTGACTTCCTAAGCCTGGCCCCCAGAGCCCTGTAGTCACTCATAACGTGGTCCGGACTACTCATGGCCGCATCATTCATGCCCACATGGACATGGAGCATGGGATAGTAATCAGAGGGCCAGATGAGATTGGGAATCTTTGCAGTGATGTCCCAGATCCTGGCTCCATGTAGGCAGCAAACCTCCCATGCTGTGGGATCCAGTCAAGAGATAGGCCCCTCCGTGCCTCTCAGGATGGAGTCACTCACCATGATGACCTGGAGTCTCTTCCTCCAGCTCCTCAGTTGTTGTACAGCCTGCCTGGTGTTTGTTGCAGACATGTTTTCCTCTGAGGCATTCTCTGCTACATCATCCTCTAGTCCTGCCAGGGCTTCATATCTGTTCCCCAGTTGTGTTGGGGAAGCAGTCACAGCCACATGCTGTCTAGCTCTGTAGGTGGCCGTCCTCCACTCAGCTGTCTTGGGACTCTCTGTGATGTCTCTGTGCTAGGTGTCTGGTCCTGCAGAGAATGAAAGTATCCATCAATCTCATCCTCTGCAGCCCTGATCCCCCACAGCCTGCTCACCTTTGCCTGGAGTTCCCTCACCTGCCCCTCCAGGGCTTCAATCCAGGCACATGTGGGACTGGCAAGGGAACCCCCAGTCCTCACGGTAACCCCAGGCCTCAGAGGTCCTGGCAGGCAATCCCCACAGCCAGGGGCCAGGGCACTGCCTACCCATCCAAGGGGCATGTCTGGCTGGAGGCCTCACAGGAGCTCCAGGCCAAAGGCAGCAGCAGGGCAGGGTCTCTGACTGTGCTCTGTGTCACCACCCCCATAATAGTCCCTCTCTTCATTCACTTACCTGAAGTCTCTGTCAGAATCTCCCATGTACTCCTACACAGTGTGTACCTTGCAACCACTAACTGGCCTGTGAACTGCTGGAAAACTGCTCCCCACTGGCAGTCCTTGTTTGGTGGTTCCCTGGTCACAGGCTCACTGGCTCCCTGGTCACATGGGGCTGCAGGCCCAAGGTAGCAGATGCTGTCACAGGTGGCAGTAGGTCACAGCCAGGCAGCAGGTAGAGGGTACAGGGGCCACTCCAGATCAGGGCTGCTGCAACAGTCCAGCTGGCACAGGGGACCAGTGTCCTCATATGTCAACTGGCCTCAGAAGCTCCTGTCTATTTGTATCTTGCATATCAATGTGGGCCTTAAGGCCTACCCAGCTAACTAATAGCCCCTTTGTGGGGCCAAAGGGTGAAAGATAAAACTAATTTATTGGGAAAACAAAAGCTAAAACAGGTTAGGAGTGATGTGGGGGTCAAAGGATCAAAATGTGAATATAAGTTTTCTGGAGGGGGACACTAAGCAGAGCCCCCCGGGCCTCACCCACCAGTCCTCAAAGGCATCCAAGGAGCCAGTGGATGCTGCCCACTGGTGTTGTGCCTGGAAGTGTGCTCAGACAAGTGAGAGGAAAGCTTCCCCACAGTCTCTGGTCATGGTGATGGATGGTGGAAAAGTGGACCAGTTTGGTGTCCTCCAGCTGGCGCAGGTTGTGGAGTGGGTGAGACACCGGCCCCACAATAAATTCCCATGGGCTGGAGGGCACAGGGGGTGGGGGGCAGGAAGCACCACCATGCAGGGCCTGGTCAACAAACAGAGGCAAGGGCATTAGGAGGTAGGTCAGATTTCACCTCCCAGACCAGACGGCAGGTCACACGTGTCGTGGGTAGACCCATGCTCCTGGCCAGCGCAGCAGGGTCCACCCACTGCTGGCTGTTGTAGTCCAGGAGGTCTCTGATACAGGTGACACCAGCCAGGATCAACCTCTGTTGCAACTGGGGCTGATCCTCTGTTTCAACGTTGTTTTGACATTTTGCCCACAGGCTATAATGGGGAATCATGAAACTGCCTATAACATTGTCATTTCATGCCTGATTTGAATGAAAACAACAGGAAGCGTAGCCCCTGCTGAGGACACAAAGCATGTCTGGTTTCAAGGAGATAGATGCAGGGAGATCTGGGAAACTGTACTTCAAATTCTTAAAAGCAAAACTCAAGTCACTTGTAAGTGTGAAGGTACATGGGGGGTGAAACCTGCAGGGATGGTAGCCCCTGCTGATACCCCAAAGCCTGCCAAGTTTCAAGGAGGTAGGTTCAGGGGTTTCTGGGAAACTGCACCTCAAGCTGCTGACAAGCAAAACTGTGTGTGTGTGTTAAGGCACAGCAGGGTGAAGATAGCAGGCACGGTAGCCCTTGCTGAGACCATGAAGCCTGCCAAATTTCAAGGAGATAGGTGCAGGGGTTTCTGGGAAGCTTCACCTCAAGCTGCTGACAAGCAAAACTGTGTGTGTGTGTTAAGGCGCAACTGTTTTTTTTCCATTCCTCCCCCAGAGCACTGGGATTGCAACAGACCTCAGGGAAGGATCGCGATCACTGGGCAGCTACACAATCAATATCAGAGCAGTCCTTCCTGGCATCTATTTGTCTGGAATTTTAGAATAACAGATGCGGAGTGTAGTACAGTCCATTTGATGAAGTATGGGATAAACTTGCAAAGAGAGGTTAGGGCTGATTGAAGATTTTTCTAAAGAAATGAGAGTTTGTAAAAAAAAATGCCAGTTTAAGCTACAGAAATTTTCATTTGAAATACCCCAATCTTGAAAAATGTTCAGTTTACTAGAAATGTTGAAAATTTTTTTTTCCTTTGTCCATTTCTAAATGAAATGCCTTGAAAAGCAGAGTGCTTGTCTTCCAGTTAATTCCATTTGGAAGTGTGTCACAAAGTCATAATCAACTGATATTTGCATAGTACCTCAGCTGACAAACTCTATTTGACCAGATCTGTTAACAGTAGTTGCAGGGATGCCACTGTGTGCTCTTTAAAGTTCTGTCCTGATTCTCTATTTCAAGGTGCAGTTAATGAGGTGAGGCTGAGCCATGGAAGAAACCGCTGTTCTGGGGTAGTGGAAGTGGAATACAATGGTCAATGGATAAAGTTGTGTTTGACAGCCTCTCAGATGAAACATGCCATAGTAATCTGCAGCCAGCTGGACTGTGGACCTGCAGTGAATGTCCATAATGCTTCCCACTTCGAAGAAGATTCTAAGCCATACTTGTTGCTAGGAGATGTTTGTCGTGGTGATGAGAGAATGCTTGCACAGTGCAATATATCAGATCTCTATTCAGAATCAACGTGCTCCTTGTCTTTTTCTGCTGGAGTAACCTGCGCAGGTAAGAATTCAGAAATCACATGCAAGAAAATTACCACTGTAAATAAAGATTGTTTACCAGTTCTGTGAATTATTTAAGTATTAAATAACATTAACAAGGGTATGCATGTGCATTTTGGAAATCCAGATTGTTGAGACCAGCACAATTCCAATTTCTGTAAACCAGAAATAAAGAGTTTAAAAATGTTATACTCAGTCCTCTGACAACCAGAATATACTGAATTAAGATCGACACCTACCTGCCCTTAATTGTCTTCCCTTTGGAGCTGACAGAAGCTAATCTATAGAGCGTACTAAGTAAGAAAGAATGAAGGGAAATTAGGGGTGCACCAATCAAGATTTTTTTGTCCCATATTGATGGTCGAATATTAACCAGCCATATCAGCCGATACAGATATGTTAGCTGATATGAAGCCCAGAGGTTGGAGAATAGTGTCTGGCTGGTAAGTCTGTTGAGGAGAAGTGGGGAGGGGAGGGGAAGGGAAGGAGTGTGGAGCGGGGCAGATTGAGAACCCCATGGTGATGGCGGGAGTAGGGCAGATGCAGGGGCAGGGGCAGGTGCAGGTGTTGCCCAGCCAGGTCAGTGAATGCAACCCCACTGGCAGTGGGACGGACCTCCAGATGGCTTGTGTGCACTCCCATGGTAGGCATGGGGGGCATGTGCCCCACCCAGATTGGCAGACAGGGTGAGGGCAGGCTGCTTCCTGCAGGCTCAGGGCCAGGGGCTGATCCAGCCTTTTCCCAGCAGGGGGGCCTGTGCGAAGGGTGGGCAGCAGCAGCACTGGGAGGGAGGGGCTACAGGGTGGGTATAGCCACCCTTTAGCTCCCCCCCGAGTGCTGTTGGCACCTGCCCCACCCCTGCCTGCCCTGAAAGCAGCCCCAGCTCAGCCCCCGCCCCCTCTCCCCACCCTGTTGGGAAGAAACTGGCACAGTCCCTGCCCCAAAGCCCACAGTGGGAAGTCTGGCTTCAGAATGCACACAAATATGGGGGTCACATACCTACCCTGGGGGTGTGCAGCGTGGCAGGAGCCACCTCCCCCACTCTCCTGCATCTTCTGGATAAGATGCCTGTGGGTCTGTCCTACTTCTGGCAGGGTCGCATTCACCACCTTAGCTGGGCAGTGCTGCCCCTCCCCATGCCCTATTCCCTTCCTCACTATGGTGGCCTTGATCAACATCCCCACCCCCCCAACACACACACTCCTTCCCTCCCTCCCTGCCCCTTTGTCTCTCTGTCCCTTGCCCTCCACAGACTTACCAACTTGACACTGCTCTCCAAGCTCCCAGGCTGCATTACTGGCCACATGCATGCTACAACTGTGCACATTCACGCGGCATTTATCGACGACATTATTGGCTACATCAACCAAAACAAGCCAGTTGCTGAAAATGTGAATCTTACTTTTATCGGTGCTGATTTGGTATGGACTGATATATCGGTGCACTTCTAATGGAAGTGTTAGTGTACAAATACTAAGAACCTGGGCAACTGGATACCATATGATACAAGATATAAAACCTATAATGCCGTATTCAGGAAAGATAGAAATAAAGAAAGAAGTTGGGCCTTGCTTTGCACATCAATAATCTGATAGGCTGCATGTAAAAAAAAAAAAGGATGAAATGGATAAAACAGAACCTGATTGGGTTCAAATAAGAAAAGAGATTTTCTGAGTGGTTGGTTGATGTGTAGACATGATCAAGGGAGTGCAGCCTGCTAGGCCTTGCTAGGGACTGGTGTCACTGACTAAAGAGGTCTCTGTACCTCTTGTCTTTTGTTCCTAAGTGTAAGACAGCTGGGCAGAGGTAAGTAGATCTTCTTTAGTGTGGGATCAATAAAAGTATACAGCTAGATGAAATATGCATAAGAATGAAGAAGGCATAAAGATGTAATACTAACCCTATAAACACACATCACATTCATTGTTTGACTGGTTGTCACATGACTTGTCTTTCAAGAGAGAAGTTGAGGGATTGGCTTATGCATGCATTGCCCTTGAAGGTGGGTTTAAGGAGTGGCTGAATGCATCACCACTTTTCCACCAGCAGGTCAACTGAGCGAATATACACACCAGCAAGCCTGGCAGCAGTCAAATATCTGTAGATTCTGCTCATTCTGCAGGAGCTGAGCTAAATTGTTCACTGGTTGTTCAAACTGTGGGTGAGTGGCAGAGAAAATACCAAGAACAATGAAGCAATACTTGCTGAGGAGAACTTCGTGCATGAGCTCAATGTTAAACAATGTGGGGTTTGTGGTAGGGCTGTGCAAAGCTTCGGATCACGATTTGGATTTAGAGATGATTTGGATGATTCTTAGGCGGAATCTATGAATCCAAATTGAATCACTGGAAGCTTTAGGATTTCTGAATTGATTTGGAGCTTCTGAATCGATTCGGAAAAGATTCAGAAAAGATTCGGTGATTTGGAGATTCAGCCATAGGGTATAATGGGGAATCTATGAAGTATCTATAACTTTGCTGTCTTATGTCTGATTCAGATGAAACATACAGGGATGGTAGCCTCTGCTGAGAGCATGGCACATGCAAAGCTTGAAGGTGATAGGTGAAGGGGTTTCTGGGAAACTGCATCTCATAGTCCTACAAGCAAAACTCATGTCACGTGTGTGTTAAGCCACATCAGGGTGAAAACTGCTGGATGGTAGTCCCTGCAGAGGCCAAAAAGCCTGCAAAGTGTGAAGGAGACAGGTGCAGAGGTTTGGAGGAAACTGCACCTCAAGCTGTGGACAAGCAAAACTCATTACATGGGTGACACTGTGTGCGTTAAGGCACTGCAGGCCTGCCAGCCTCTGCTGCAGCCATGAAAACTGCCAGCTGTCAAGGAGATAGGTCCAGGGGGCTTCTGTGGCCCTGGACCTCTAGCTGCTGACAGGCAAAACTCATGACATGGGTGCTTGTGCAACTGTGTCTATCTTCGGACATGGCAGGGGGAGGAAGGGTGGGAACTACTGCAGGCCTGGTTGCTAGGCTACTGTGTTACCAATCAATCATGGTTCACCCAGGGACCAGCTCAATACTCAGTAGCTAGCTACTAGTTAAGATTTAATGAGCAAGGATTAACACCAACAAAACCACAGACTAAGGAGAGGAAAGAATCAATACAGAGCTGGGATCTGCTTCTGCTCCAAGATGGAGACATTCAGGTGCACAAGCACCCATGTCACAGGTTTTGTCTGTCAGCAGCTAGGGGTGCAGGGCCCCAGAACCCCCCTGTACCTATCTCCTTAGCAGCTGGCAGGTTTTGTGGCCGCAGCAGGGCCTAGCAGCCAGACCTGCAGTAGTTTACCCACCCTCCCCCCCAACTTCCCCAAGAGTGAAACAGTTGCACAAGCACCCATGACATGAGTTTTGCCTGTCAGCAGCTAAAGGTGCAGGGCCCCAGAACCCAGAGGCCCCTGCACCTATTTCCTTACAGCTGGCAGGCTTTGTGGCCTCAGCAGGGGCTACCAGGCCGGCAGCTTTCACCCTGCTGCACCTTAACACACAGTGTCTCCCATGTCACTTGTTTTGCTTGTCCACAGCTTGAGGTACAGTTTTCCCCAAACCCTTGCACCTGTCTCCTTCAAACTTGGCAGGCTTTGTGGCGTCCACATGCTAGCAAGCCTGTAGTTTTGACCCCACTGTGGCTTAACACATACACATGACATGAGTTTTGCTTTCAAGAATTGGGGTGCAGTTTTCCTCAAACCCCTGCACCTATCTCCTTGAAACTTGGCAGGCGTTGTGAACTCAGCAGTAGCTACCATCCCTGCAGCCATTACCCCACTGTGGCTTAACATATACATGTGACATGAGTTTTGCTTTCAGAAATTTGAGATGCCGTTTCCCAGAAACTCCTGCACCTATCTCCTGGACACTTGGCATATTTTATACTCTTAACAGAGGCTACCACCCTTGCAGGTTTCATCTGAATCAACCATAAGACAACAAAGTTATAGACATTTCATTGATTCCCCATTATACTCTATGGCCGAATTTCTGAAATGGCTCCAAATTGGCTCTGAATCTTCCAAAGCGATTCAACCAAATTGAATCGGAAAAATGATTTGGATCTCTGAATCTAATCTGTGGCATCTGAATCGCCTGAATCCAAATCAAATGTTTCCCCATTCGCACAGACCTAGTTTGTGGCTGTATCTGGATCTAAGTCCACAACAGGAGCTGTTGTCCTGAAGATGTTTTGACTGTAGGTCAGCACAAGGTGACTTAGATGAGAAAGTGGTGCCAAACTGTGAAGTGTTGTTTCTGGGTCTGGGAAATGATCAGCGAATGGTGGGAGAGGATCATCATGGCCCCCTAGAATGATGACCAGTGCTGCATAAACTTCCACATCTCCTTCATGGAGATCTGCACTAGACTTGACCTGTTGTCCCCAAAGGACAGTGAGTTCGTGCCCGGTGCGCTTGTGCCAATAAACACACAGGGGTGAAGGATCCAACTTAACCTTTATTTCCTGCGCAGAAAGTGGTGCTTGGCAATCGTTCGCAAAGCAAGCACCCCCACCCCAGTGGGCGTCTGCCTTATATAGCTACGTAACAGGTTAAACCTGCTGATGTGATGACATGTATAGCAAGCCCAGCAAGTAACCCCCCTTCCAGCTCCCCCCCAAGTAACCCCCCTTCCAGCTCCGGAACTTTGTTGATACAGTATTCCTTCTAGCGAGGCCAGCAATCAGCAACTACGCAACAAGCAATCTCCCCCAGCCTAAACAACCTACTCTATGCCCTTGGTTAGATAAAATACTTTTTCAAAACATACAAAGCTGTTCCCTGGTTAAAATGCAGTAAAAGTTCAAGGGATCTCTGCTGGACATGGCTTCCAGCCCTACCTCTGTCCCTAGGGGTTTAGCCAGGTGCCCCTGAAACAAGGGGTGCTTATCAGACCCACATACAGCATGGGACAGTAGGCATCCTTATGTGTGGAAGCGTATTGTCATAGCTGCATGGAAACGTGTGACCTGACACCCTCTGTCCTTGGCAAACCATTTCAGCATGGGCAAGTTGATATCTGGAGTGGTAGTACAGGAGGTGTCCCAGGTGATTCAATAGGTGATATCTTAACATATTGTTCCCCTTGCCAATGCACAGGAGGTCGTGGCCAGCTTTGCTAGGTTGGGGGTCCCCAAGTGCATCAGGGCCAATGATGGCACACACATCTCCATCCTCTCCCCTGCAGGCTGTGGTTGAGAACTCATCAGCTGGAATTGCTATTTCTCAAACACGCTTCAAGCTGTTGTGGACCACTGTCGGTATTTCATGCATGCAAATGCTGGCTGGTTTGGCAGGATGCCCAATGTCAGAATATTTAGGAATTCCCCCTTCCCTCTGCTGATGGAGTGGAAAGAGTATGCCCAGGCTGAGGGACTGACTGTATCCCTGCTACTACCTGAGGACCCTACCTACACCCTGTACTCTTTGTTGATGAAACCATTCACAAGATACCTGGATGCTCAGAAGGACCAGCTCAACTATAGGCTGAGTAGCTGCAGAATGGATGTGGAGTCTGCTTTAGGGCTTCTCAAGGCTTGCTGAAGGTGCCTGAGGGCACACATGCATGTCAATGAGCACAACGTACCCCGGTTCATGGTCTGTATGTGTGCTGTACAACATTGGCATGGCCAAGGAGGAACCTTAGTCTAAGGTCCTGCCCCTGCCACATGAGGTGGAGTGGCCCCCAGCTCTTGCAAGAACCATACTTGTGACTTTGCAAATGGAGATGGGTCACTGCTTTTGCATCCTCTGGGTGGAGAACCGTAGACTGCTGCAATTTACTTTATTAAATGCTATCAACTAAACGCATGCTTTTGTGTGGTCATCACCTGCATGGGCGTGAGGCAGTGGGGGTGCAAGTCGGACATGCTAGAGGGTGCGATAAATATTCATTTGGGTGTCAGGCCCTAGTCCCAGGGCAGTAGCTTGGGTATGTGACCTTCAGCTGAGTGGGTAATGGTCCAGCAAGGTGATGAGCCCTACTCAAATGGCAGTGGCTGCAGGAGGAGGAGTTGATTAAATGATTTATTTTGTGCCCTGGGTTTGAGGCTAGACATGCTGGATATTTATCCCTTTGTGGTCCCGCTGTTGGATACTTGGCTGTGGGGATGGCTGAGGCATGAATTTGGAAACCCGTTATTGCCCCATGAATGTGAGAGTGCTGTCATCCCTATATTGGCTCAGTTTGCACCTGCAACACAGAAGACACGGTATGTCCCCAGGTGGTGATGGCCACCATAAGAGGACTGTTTATGCCATGGGTTACCTCACTGAGCTGTTTATTCCAGCTCCTGCTATGGTGGGCCCTGTGGGACATTATAGTCCTATGACAGCATATGTGCCCAGGAGTCCCTGAGCAGTCCCACTTGGAGCTTGAATTACTGGGTGACACAGCAGCAAGGATGCCTCGTGTCTGCAGGCTTAAGGCAGACATGAAGTAATCCATGGACTCTGGTTTGGTCCTCATGGATGCCCTGAATGTTTTCTTTATTTGTTCATCAATGGCCACACTTTGGTCTCCTCATGCTGCTTGGCAAACCACATAATGGGGCATCACAACTGCATGTATTCCATGCCTGCCCATGTCCAAGAGCTGGTAGTGGTACACTCTCTTCCTCCCTCCATCATCTGGCCTCCATGATCCAGGAGCAGCTGCATTACACCATAGAAGTCAGAATATCCATCTTTATGCAGGCATAGATCTTCCTTTGCTTGAAAGCTTAGTCTCTGACTGTATCCTTGGCCTGTCATTTAGTCTTAGGTTGCCACTGCCTCTGTTTTCAAGTATTTTCCCAGAAAATACAGGAGGATATAGAGGAGTTCATTATCTTCCTTGCTGTTGCCTGGATAGCATGAAAAACTCCCCTAGAAAGTTGCAGCTTGCAAGGCCATCCAGCTAGTGGGCAGGCTCATTCACTTTTCAGACTCTCAAGTATGGTAAATTCACTCTCTCCTGTGCTCCCTAGGGACCTGGAGAAGTGGGGATCATGATTGTGCAGCCATTAGGGAAACAGCCATATTGTATAGCCAGGGAGTATGGACAGGACCCCTATACTCTGTGGGGGTCCTATGAAATGCTGAAGGCCAATTGAAGATGGTAGGGGAGGTCTGCAGTGTGTAGTCTGTTGCACTGGAACCCTGGTGCCCCTGGTCTATAAGCACAGGATGCCGGGGCCCTGGACTGTGTCACCTTGATTCACCTGAGCCCACTATGGAGGTGGCATCTGTATTTTCGTGCATGCTGTAAACAGTCCAGAGGAGAAAGGACTGGAAGAAGCAAGTCAACTCTGGGAAAGGGCTAGAGAGCCACACAGTCACAATAAGATGTGCAAAAGAGAAGCAAGTAAGTCAGAATCCAAGATGCATCCAATGTATTTATACAAATAGGAAAAGTGTGGGGAATAAATAAGATGACCTGGAAGCTTCAGCATTTGAAAATAATTAGGAACTGATTGGAAGCACAAAAAGAATGGCAGGAGCCCAATGTAGCTGCAGAACGATATTGTAGGAATTGGCAAAGGTAGGGGGTACACCCCCTATTAAAAGACACCACCAACAGTGTTGGTGGTGCCTGTGGGCAGACGCCGCTTGTCACCCTCTCCCTTACCACCAGCAGATGCTGCTGGTGGTCAGAGATTGCTGCTGGCCGCTGGCTGCTGCCAATGCTACTGGCAGCGTCTGCGGGTTGTTGCCAACTCCTGGTCAGCGCTTGCCCCTCTCACCACTAACAGCACTGTCAGTGGCTGTAGGAGCTCCCCGCTTACTGCCGCTGCGCTCCTGCCACCACTGCCATGCTGTTGACACTGCCAGTGCTGCCGTGCCCCGCCAGCTACAGGGGGCATGCATCATTTATGCTTGTAGGATGCCTCAAATGCAGATTGAAAGCATATAGGCAATGGAAAAATAGGCAGGTCACAAAGGAAGCATGGTGATTCTGGAGTGGTGGTACATGGAGCTGCTGGAGCAGTAACTGGATGCCCAGGGCCATGCAGGGGAGTCTGTGACCATGCCCCCCTGCACCTGGCCCCCAACTCTGGCTCCAGCCCCAGAGGAACCCTGGATCCTGCCTGCCGCCATACAGCAGCCCCCTGGCAGCACATCTTAAAATCACAGTCTCACCCTCTGATCCCTGCTCAGCCCCCTCCCTCCCCACCTGGGGTCTGAGCAGGGATCAGAGGGTGAGATTGTGCTTTTAAGATGACTGCCAAGTTCTGGCAGCTGCCTCTGGCCTCAGAATGGCTGCCAAGTGCTAGCAGACATGTGATCAGAGGCCAGCGCTCCCCCTAGTGATCACAGAGGCACATGGTAGGCTACTCTGACCTGGGACTTAATCTAGTCCCAGGTCACCTGCACATGTAGATGCTGACCCTATTCCAGTTTACTGCACAGTAAATTACTGAGTGCTCAATTTAATGCAACGTAAATGCATGTGTAGATGCACCTAGTCTGGATAACGTGACTTCTTGGCTCCCAGTTTCTTGCTTTCTAGCCAGTAGTCAAAATTAGAGATAGTGACTATGCTAAAAAAGCAGGTGACATTTCCAGGTGAACGACAAAGCCATACACCACTGGTATTTATCTCACATAATATTGGGCAACTGCTGTTTAATGAGCTTGGGTAATAATAGCCACGGTACGTGACTCAGTGTGCTCTTCAGTAATTCTGTCTTGCTTCTCTATTTCAAGGCATAGCCAATGACGTGAAGCTGATGAATGGTAGCAGTCCATGTGCTGGCAGAACAGAGGTAAAATTTGGAGATTACTGGACGAAAATATGTTCTGCTGCTGCGTATATGAAGCAGTTTATGATACTTTGCAAACAACTTGGGTGTGGCTCTGCAATGAGTTTCCATGATGCCAGCCATTTTGTGGAGGATTCCAGACTGTACATGGTTACAGGAGTTCTTTGTCATGGTAACGAGGCATCAGTCTGGGATTGCAAGAGAACTCCCTACATTATGGAGTCAACATGCCCTCCTTCTTTCTATGTTGGAGTGACGTGCTCAGGTAAGAAACTAGCCATGCCTCCACCTGTCAGGAAATTGCCACGGAAGAAAAGAGACTCAAAAAGAATGTCTCATCCTTGTGAAACAACATGAAAATGGGGAAATATCTTCAACTCCTATAACTGTTGTGCTCACTGAGAGCGAACAAATCCAAGTGTAATTCCCAATTCCGGTATCTTTAGAATCCCTTGATTAGCCTAAGTCCACTTCTCCCAATATCATATTCCCTATTTATTGTTTGTGAATTTTATTTCATTTTCAAATTTGAAAAGTTGTTTTCATTTAATAAGTTGTTGTATTTGGGTACTTAAATTATATTAATCTATATATAGTAGGGAGTTCCAAGTACCCGCCAGGGGTACTTGACACGGTCCTAGTGGGTATGTGTGGGCAGGAAGGGATGGAGTGCCGCCACCTCCCAGGAGCAGGGCTGGGGCAGGGTGAGGGCAGCAGTGCCCTTCTGTGGGGTGGGGAAGCTTGCGTGCAGTAGCCGCTGCCACCACCCAGGAGCCTGGTGAGCTTTTCTGCCCCACCCCGCCCTTGCTCTTGGGAGATGGTGGTGGTCTGTCTCCGCCTCCCTGCTCTGTGTCTAGCTACGTGCCACCCTGCTTCCCCCCACATCCAACCACCGGGGATAGTTGAATTAAAAAAGTTTGACAACCTCTGATATATAGTATCCAAGAACCTGTACTGGAATTCTGTATAATCCTGTTATATGGATAATGTGTGAATCTGATGTAGGTTTCCCACATTGCTGTGTGGGGGAACTCAAGGAAGCAGATAATTGAGCATAGTAGTAGTAGCATAGAGATTTCTTTGGTAGTAGCATAGAAAGTTATTTCAGTTACAACATCCTGAAGGTCATTTTCATGCAAGAGACTTCTATAATCTGAAGTCTTTTATCTAGGGATAAAAAAAGGAGGCATACAAACTGTGGAAGCAGGGGATAACAAAGGAGGAATATACCTATTTGGCTCGCACTTGCAGGAAGTTAGTAAGAAAGGGCAAAGCGGCAATGGAACTCAGGCTGGCAACACAAATTAAGGACAACAAGAAGTCCTTTTTCAGGAATATAGGGAGCAAAAAGAGGGTTCAGGGTAACATAGGACCCCTACAGGACAGGCTGGGGCAATTAGTGACAGATAGAAGGGACAAAGCTGAGCTCTTCAATGACTTTTTTGCATCACTATTCCTGAACACAAAGACATATGACCTAGCTGGACTATAGACAGGCACAGAGGGGACACCCGCCCAGGTACAGTTACTATTGACCTAGTGAAGGGGCACTTGGAAGGGCTTGACATGTTCAAGTCAGCAGGCCCATGTGATCTTCATCCAAGGGTGCTGAAGGAATTGGCTGATGCCATAGCAGAACCACTGACAACACTGTTTGAGCACTCATGGTGCTCAGAAAGTCCAAGGGGACTGGGAAAAGGCAGGTGTGGTCCCTATTTTCAACATGGTGGAAGAAGGAGGATCTGGGTAACTATAGACCAGTTAATCTCACCTCTATCCTTGGGAAAACCTTTGAAAAAATTATTATGGAACACACTTGTGTGAGCCCAGCAGGAAAAGCAATGCTGAAGGGAAACCAGCATGGATTTATAGCAGGTCGATCCTGCCTGACAAACCTTGTTTCTTTTTACAACCAGGTCACAAACTGCTTAGATGCAGGAGTTGAGGTGGATGTCAGATACTTGGATTTTTAAAAAGTTTTTGATACAGTATCACATCCCATTTTCATAAAAAAACTGAGTGGCTGTGACTTAAATGATTACACAGTCAGTTGGGGGGCAAATTGGCTAATGCGATGCACCCAGAGTGGTGGTGGATGGATTGGGATCAACCTTGAAGGACATGAGCAGAGGTGTTACCCAGGGCTTGGTCCTCGGGCCAGTGCTGTTCAACATCTTTATCAGTGATTTGGACAAGGCCTTAGTGAGCATGCTGTCCAAATTTGTGGATGACACCAAATTATGGTGCAAAGCAGACACAATGGAGGGCAAGGAGTGGATTTGGTGGATTTTGACAAGCTGGAAAAGTGGGCAGAACAAAATAGGATATAGTTCATAAAGGATAAGTGCAGAGTACTGCACCTATGGAGAAGGAATCAACAACACACATACAAGTAGGGTGATGGCTTTCTAAGCAGCACAGCAGCAGAAAGGGATCTTGGAGTCATAGTTGAATCAAAGATGAATATCAGTCAACAATGCGACAAAGTGATCGATAGAGCTAACCGCACTCTGTCATGCATTCATAGGTGCACCATGAACAGGTCTTGGGAGGTAATACTTTCCCTCTATGGGGGGCACTGATAAGACTGCATCTGGAGTACTGTGTTCAATCTTGGGCGCCACAATTGAAAAGGGATGAGGATAGCCTTGAGAGGGTCCAGAGGAGGGCCACTCATATGATTAGGGTCCTGCAAGATAGGTCGTATGAGGAAAGGCTGAGGGACCTGGTTCTCTTTAGCCTCCGTAAGAGAAGGCTGAGAGGGGGTTTGGTGGTTGTCTACATATTTGTCAGGGGTGGGCAGCAAGGAAGAGCAGATATTCTTTTTACCAAGGCACCCTTTGGAGTATCTAGAAACAACAGCCACAGACTGACAGAGAGCAGATTTAGACTAGACCTTAGGAAGAACTTGCTTATGGTAAGGGTACCGGAATCTGGAACGGGCTTCCAAGTGAGGTGGTGCTCTTCCCTACCTTGGAGGTCTTTATGAAGAGACTGGACAAACACTTGGCTGGGGTCATCTGACCCCAGCACTCCTTCCTGCCCAGGGCAAGGGGTTGGACTCGATGATCTACTGAGTTCCTTTCCCACCCTGAAAATCGATGAAATCTAATGGTGCTACTGCCACCTCCCAATGTGGGTGGTCATCTCCACAATCACTCTGGCTGTTAGAATGTGCCTTCCAATACAGAGACTGAGTTTTGAGACTCAGACTTTTCTTTACTTGGAGCCTTATGTCATTTTTTTCAGTTGTGCAGAATGAATGAGTAGTGTCACCAGACCACAACTCTTTTTCTCACACTGCTAATAGAGTTTGAAAGGGGGTGCAGATAAATTTTCACAAATACAAATCATGCACGTTGCAAGAGAGTCAAGGAACAGATCCTTAGCTTGCAGTTTGTGGCTAGTACTTCTTGTCTTCCTTGCTCTCTTTGCTTTGCTTATTCCTTCTCCTTCCTTACTTACCTGTATTTTCTCTTGAGTATAAGTGGTAGGATTATCTAAAGCTGTTGCCTGTTCTTCTAGAAATTGAAACCACAGAATATTTAGTAACAGTATAGAACAGAATATCAGAAACAAGTCAGAAAATAGCAGGGCATGGCATAAAATATGCATATGCCTTATCTTTCATGATTAGTTAAAAATACAATAATTCAGTAGGTAGCTAATTAATGCTTGTATGGAGAGTTAATTCCTTGTTTTAAAAACTATTTTTGTATGCAAAATGTTTAAAAAAAAATCTGTATCTACTAAAAGCTGTAATGGAGGGCAAGGAATTTCAGTGTTATATTCATTGATGGATTGATTGACTCTAGGTGACACACAGCCCCGGCTGATTGAAGGTGACAATGCCTGCTCAGGACGTCTGGAGATAAGCCATGGACACACTTGGGCTACTGTCAGTGATTCCCACCTTGATCCTAAAGCTGCCAGTGTAATTTGTAATGAGCTACAGTGTGGAGCAGTTGTATCCATCATAGAAGGAGCTCACTTTGGAGAAGGACAAGGGCCAATCTGGACTGAAGAGTTTCAGTGTGTGGGAAATGAGTCTTATCTCGCATACTGCCCCCGAGCACCACCCATGAATCAGACAGGCTCACATGCAAATGATATTGGCCTCATATGTTCACGTAAGTATGCAGAGTGATATGTTAAAAATAGGAATATAGGACCAACAGGGGCCATCTGAGACACTGAATCCAATCCCCTGCATTTGCAGGAAGCCATTTATGTATGTATGCATGTATTTATTTAGTTATATATATCCTGCCCTTCCCAACAAAGGCTTAGGAATTCCTCAAATCACCCTTCAAACCGTCACGTAGAAGACCAGGGCTTGAGTTTAGTAACAAAGTGATATCACTTTGTTGGAAGCAATGACAGTAAAAGTAGAATCCATATCTGGCAAAATCCTTCAAATCCAAGATAGTCAGAAAGCGATTGCCTCTTCCGGACTTCCTCATTTTTTGACTATTTGGTATAAAATGGGACATGGGCTGGTGTGTTCCTATCTAATCAGTGTCTGCCTTCTCTTCCCCCCAGGGTTCACAGGGTTCAGGCTGGTGAACGGCAGCACACAGTGCTCGGGGAGAGTGGAGGTCCAGGTGCTCAGTGCCTGGGGCACCATGTGTGACTCGCGCTGGGATTTATCAGATGCCCACGTTCTTTGTCGTCAGCTTGATTGTGGATTTGCTGTGTCCGCTCCACGAGGAGGGCGTTTTGGGAAAGGAACCGGGCCTGTCTGGAAAGACGCATTCTATTGTATTGGGACTGAACTCCATTTGTGGCACTGCCCAGTTATTGCCTTGGGGGCCTCTCAATGCTCACATGACCATGATGTTAGTGTGATTTGCTCAGGTGAGTGCAGAAACAACACAGGATTAGTAGATAGGTAATACAGGGCATGTCTACTTGAGCATTTAATGTGCCTGAATTTTCTGCAAAGAAAATTCAGGTGCATTAAACTGTGACCAGGCTCACGTCCTCTCATGCGCCTGAGTTGGGAGCGGACTGAGCCCGAGAGGAGCAGCTTAGTCCAGGACTGGTCCACCCCTGCTCTGCACCACTCCTGCAGCCAGGGGGAGCTCCATGTGCCAGGCTGGCAGGAGGAATCAGGGTAGCCCTGGCCTGGTAGAGTGTACTGGGGATCAGCTGTGGGCTGGCAGGAGGTACAGGGAGTCAACTGTAAGCTGGGAGGGGACTTCAGGGGCAGCCTTGGGTTGGCAGGGGCAATGGGGGTTCAGACCTTGGCTCCAGGGGGTTGTGGGGTGAGCTGGCCCCAGCTCCGGTGGCAGCTCTGAGCAGCATGGAGCTCAGGGCTAGCCTCTAGATCTAGAGGGCAGGGCAGGAGCTTTACCTGGCTCCAGGGGCATCTCTGTGCCACTTGGAAGTGCCCCCAGAGATGAGCAGCAGTTGTGGCCCCCTGCTGCCTGAGCTCACCAGGAGCAATATGCTCCTGGGTCAGTATCTATACATGCATTCAGACATGTTAATGTAAAGAACTGTTGGCTGATACCTGTATCTGTCAGTACTAGCAAATGGTGCTTTACATTAACCTACTGCATAGTAATTGCCATGTATGTGTAGATGGTGATGCTTTACTGAGCGTTATATTAATCCAATGCACAGTAAAGCACACATGTAGACACACCCACAGAAAGGGTGAGCCTCCTACAGCTTTGGCTCAAGTAGCGGGTTTTTTAGCTCAGCTGTAGAGGCCTATGCATTAAGATTCAGTTCTCTAGATGTACTTCCTGCTAGTGACATAGCATTAAGGATGTTGACCCACAAGACCAGCAAGGGATGTGTTTGGTAGCTTTGTGCCGGTGCCCAGAATACTTTATCATATCAATGTGCATATTCTGAGTTCTTCTCCTTGCATTTCCTTTCTTTTCCTTGCCCATTAGAAACTATGATTCAGGCTGCAAATGCCACTGGTACAGACATTTTCAACTCAACCCTTTTCACTTTCCTCCCCCGCTTCTTGGTGGAGACCTATTTCAGAGGACATGGCTTTCATATGTTGCCATTTCTGGTATGCTTTCTTAGTGCAATGCAGCAAAAACCTATTAAAGTAATAGTTATTATTTGGAGATGCTCCCTAATTTAGTTGATTTGGTAACTGGGAGATGGTTGCTCAGTTAAATAGCTAGTCAGTCAGTCAGAGATCGATATAGAGTCTATAGGGACTGCTTATTGTTGAAGAATAAAACTTGTTGTGTAATTCTCATTTACACTTGCCCACGTGTACTGAATCTGATGATTACTAGATTTATGCCATACGTCTCTATTCTTGGCCATAGTAGCTGAATGGAGGTGAACATGCCCTCTAGCATCTCGGTGGTCATGTCTACTGTTTGCTTCTAGAATTTCTGGCAGTAGATGCAGCTGTGTGAATCGTGTTTTTAGATACCGAGACACCTTCAACCAGCTTAGTGCTATCTGAATGCCTCACAGCAGGAGGCAAAGCTGTAGGCTCTTCTGTCTGCCTTCCTCAAGCTATATTGCTACAGTGGTGGGGGGAGAGGAGGCAGCTAATATTTTAATTATGGCATCACTACAAACCTGCCTGGGCCATCTGATGGCCGGGGTTTTCCTTTTGCTGGAGCTACACCCTCATCCCTGACAACAGAAGCTCTGCAAGGAGAAAGCAGAAGCTGCATCCATACCAGGTGTTTTGCAGCAGATCTACATTAACTATAGGGTCTTAGTTTTCCATACCCTTTGCCAAGAGAGCTCTGCTGGCTGACATGAACAAAAGGTCAGTGTTGTTCCTTGGCTTCAAGGAATACACTTAATCAGAGGTCCTAGCCAGCAACTCTCTCTGCCAGGGCTTTAGCCTTGAGTATTAAAACTCTAATGAAGGATTTTTCTAAAATACTTGTAACAGCAGTTGTTCATCTTATCACTGTAGTTCTCTGAATGTTTGATAACTTATGGTAATTTCATGCATGCATTCTTCATTTTATGTATTGGAAAACAAAGAGTGGTGTTCAATGCATTTTCCGTCTTCCCTGAGGGCAGGTCACTCTGAATCACTCAAACTGTTGAATGGAGAGAGCCGGTGCGATGGGCGAGTTGAGGTTTCCTTTGGTGGCACATGGAGCAGAGTCCTGGATGATCAGTGGGACATGAATGATGCCAGCGTGGTGTGCAGGCAGCTCCAGTGTGGAGCTGCTGAGAAAGCCTATCACCCTGCAAAGTCTGAGCGCGGGACAGGTCCTGTGGGGTTTAGAAGTGTTCAGTGTGCAGGACACGAGTCTAATCTGACCCTGTGTAACACCTCCCTGTCTGAGACAATGCAGGCTGGTATAGCAGAAGACGTCAGTGTTGTTTGCTCAGGTGACTTCCCCCGAAAATCCTACAAACACCCTCTTCTGTCAGGGGTACAGCCAGGATGTAAGCTAGGAGTGGGCAATTATTTAGGTCTGCAGCGAACATGGAGTTTTGATGAGCTGTTACTGGCTATTTCAGAACCCCCGCCAACAACTAACCAAACCCTCTATGGGGCTGTGGGTGCGCAGTGGGCAGTTTTAGGGAGCAGATGGGTGGGCGAGGCTGGGCACATGGGACTGGGTCATGGGGTAGTGAGAGCTCCTCTGGGGTGGGGAGTGGTGTGTTGGGGCAGGGTATTCACGTGTGTGTGTGTTGGGGGTGGGGGTGGCTGCCTGGGTGCTAGGTCCTGGGAGCCTGCCAGGGGTGAGGGGTTGGGGAGTGGGGGGCATGTGGAGGAGAGCTCACCTGGGTGGTGCACCCCACATGGGGCTAAGCCAAGCTCACTTGTGTCAGAGCAGCCCATGGTGTGCTTCCACCTGCACATGCAGCTGGGCCTGGCCAGGTCCTGTTCTGTTCCCCCCGCTTCCCTTAAATATCAGAATGATTTCCATGGCAACTATTTAGTTATCATTAATCTGCGCATTAATTGCTGGGATTTCTTTTTACAGGAAGCAGGAGGATCAGACTGGTGAATGGGGCGGGTCGCTGTGCTGGGAGAGTGGAGGTGTATTACCAGGGCACCTGGGGGACCATCTGTGATGATTCCTGGGACTTGTCTGATGCCAATGTGGTTTGCAGACAGCTGAGATGTGGATACGCCATTGAGGCATCTCCTTCTGCTCAATACGGGCAAGGCTCAGGGCAGATCTGGCTGGACGATGTGAAATGCTCCGGGGATGAGTCTGAGCTCTGGACATGTCCTTCCAGGGGCTGGGGCCAGCACAACTGCCGACACAAAGAGGATGCAGGAGTGCTCTGTTCAGGTCTGTTGTATAGCTGCTCTCATGAACCTGGTAAGCAGTGATATACTAGAGGGGGCAAATCTTTGAGGGGAGAGATAAGAATGATAGAGATCCTCCCTGGCTGTTTATTTCTCTTTCTTGCCTTCCCATTTATGACAGTCATTATTAAAATGCTGCAGTTTCCCATAACTGTCCACCTGGATTATGAAAGAAACCAAACCTATTACACAGTACGGACCGGGAGAGACACTGCAGTATCTTAGGTATTTTGTAACTCGTGGTAACCGATGACTTTGCACAGGTTTCCATTTTATGCCTAATGACCAGGGATCCCGGTTTTCCCTCATACAAAATCACAACTTCTCTGCTAAAAAACCTAAAATCTGTGATTAAAATTAAAGGCCACCCCACATCCTCCCCGCCCTGCTGATGGCACTCACTCCCCAGCCACAGCCCCCACAGGCTTGCTGGTTCCCCCTGCTCCCCCAGCCCTGCTGGAAGGGGCCCCCAGCTGCCAGGGGTATGGACCCAGGTCCGTAGCCCCTTGCCCCTGCTGCCTCCCTGTTGTGGGCTTGGACGGGGCAGCTCCCTGCCACTACATGCACTCCCAAGGGACAGGGGGGACCCGTGCCCCCAGATTGGACATTAGGAAGAACTTCTTCACAGTTAGAGTGGCCAGGGTCTGGAACGGGCTCCCACGGGAGGTGGTGCTCTCCCCTACCCTGGGGGTCTTCAAGAGGAGGTTAGATGAGTATCTAGCTGGGGTCATCTAGACCCAGCACTCACTCTTTCCTGCTTATGCAGGGGGTCGGACTCGATGATCTATTGAGGTCCCTTCTGACCCTAACATCTATGAATCTATGTGTACCCAGGGCAGGTGTATGCTGAGGCTGCTGCCCATCTGGGTGGGGCTTGGGGCCCGGGGCTGCAATGCACAGGTGCAGGGTCCCAGCTGGGAGCAGCATGGGGCCATGGGTGGCTCATCTGGGGAGGGCAGGTTTCCTACTGCCTCACGTTCCAGGGGACAGGGAAGACTTGCACCTCCAGATCTGTATCCAGGGCAGGCGTAGGCTGCGGGCTCTAGTTTCCATGATGCTTCCCTCCCCGGGGCCTCTGGAGTCTCCAGAGCCAGCAGGTGCAACTTGGCATGGCCAGGGACAGTGGGGCAGGAGGAGATTCCTTGCTGCTGTAGGTTGTCACTCTGCTGCCTTGGCAGCGCACCTCTAGCGCCTGCCAATGCTTTGAGGGGTGCAGCCCCCTGCTCAGCGCTGTTCCTTGCCACCCTGCTTCCCTCCTTCTCATGACCCAGTGCAGCAGGGAGAGGAGGAAGTACGCAGAAAAACTCTTTGCTGCTTCTTGCCCCCACCTCGTGCTGGTCTGATGATGCACCTCTTGTGCGTGGGGCTGCAACGAGGGTAGCAGCATGGATCTACACCCCTCAAAGCAGTGGCAGGTGCTGGAGGCACATCTCCAGGGCAGCGGGGGGTGGGCGTGGGGGGCAGCTTGCAGCAGCAAGAAATCCCTGCATGATCCCACTCTCCCCAGCTGTGGCGGGTCATGCCTGCTAGCTCAGGGGGCTCCAGCGGTCCCGGGGGAGGGAAGCAGGGTGGGAGCTTAAGCCTACAGCCTGTGCCTGCCAAGGGTACAGGTCTGGGTGGTATGGGAACCCCCTGCCTCCCAGGAGTGCACATGGCAGCGGGGACCTGGACCTCCGCTCCTCCCTCCCCTGGACAAGCCACCCACAGTCTCATTCTGCTCCCAGCTTGGGCCCTTCAGCTGTGAATTGCGACCCCGGTACCCAAGCCCCAAGCACCACCCAGCTGGGCAGCAGCCTCAGCCCTGGCCAGCTCCCTCCCTCCCTCCTTCCAGGGGCCTCAATCCCCCTTTTCCCCTACACGTACCTGCTGAATCTACTCTTCCACCTGGGGCCACGTGCACGTCTATGTACATGGCGCCCCCTTTTTCTCCACCTTTTTCTCGGTCCCTCCCAGCTCCCTGCAGGCTGCAACTCTGTGAGCCTGCAGGGAGCTCATTGCAAAATGGCAAAATTCACGGGTTTCTCTGATAAAATGAGAAATCTGTGTTTGCCTCAGGTAAAAGGCAAAATCCACAGTTTACTCCATTTTTCTGTGGGAAATGGAAAACCCGGATCCCTGCTTATGACCTTAGGATCTTTGGAAAACTTTTTGACTTTTTCAGTGATTCTTGATGGAAATTGTTGCTACATTTGCTCATGCATAGAGTTGTCAGTGATCTCCGGGATTTCAATCTGCATACTTCAGGTTATACCAGAATCAGGTCAGTACAATTTGATTTTTTGCATTTCCCTCTAGAGTTCATGGATCTGAGGCTGGTGAATGGTGGTGACTGTGCTGGACGGCTGGAGGTTTTCTACAATGGGACCTGGGGGAGTGTTTGCTCCAATCGAATGACTCAAGCCACTGTTGAAATTATATGCAAACAGCTGAGCTGTGGAGCTGGAGGGGCATTTGCAAGCGAGTTTGCATATGGAGAAGGTTCTGGTCCCACATGGCTGGACCACATTGAGTGTCACCGTGAGCATCACAGTTCCCTTTGGCAGTGCCCATCAGAGCCGTGGGATCTTCAGTCATGTCATACCCGGATAGAAGAGATGCACATTTCTTGCAGTGGTAATTTTAAAACCATCTTTAAATACACATACACATACACACCCAGAGGATGCACCAACAGCCTCTGATGTAAGCCTGCACCTGCACATGTGCCCACATTCACTGAGGCATTGATGAAGAAAAATATTGCATTTTTAGGCAAGGTGCTTTTGAGGTGCATATTTATTAGGCACCCATTTTTGTGGGTGATATCTTTTACTGGATCAAATGTTTATTTGGGAAGGACATAGATAAGATAGCAGGAACCAAAGTCTCCTTCCTCCAGTTGTTGGGAGAGAAGTAGTCACAGTAGAGCATTGGACATTTTTAACTGTTTAGACCTTTTTTCATTCTTAAGATTATAAAAAACTTATTTTAATTATCTATTAAAATGAGAAGACAGCCTGTGGTAAACAAAGGAACATTATTCATTATAAATAAAATGTGTATTACATAGTAGGCATTAATTTTTTAATCTTATATGTGCAGCTTTGTTGTTTCTATTTTGGGGATGAAAATCAGTGGTTGATTCAGGCTGTGAAGTTTGACTCAGGGTGAGAATTTTCCAAAAATTCATTTGTGTCTATTTCTGCAAGTGGCTTGGAAATGCGTGTGAAGATGCTGGATCTGAGCTGTAGGTTCATTTCAGTTCCAGGTGCAGTACAGTTGTTTCTCTTCACTGGAATTCCCTACTACTCCAGGTGTTTTTCAGATAATAAAACTGTTCACTATCAGGTTCTTTATAAAAGGATAGGGAAGAGACTCAAAGAGAGAAAGCATGGAGTGAGAAATCACAAGCACACACGTGCTGTCAGAGAGCTGCAAAACATTTGAGAAATCATGATTATCACTGTAGTACAAATCCTTCGGGTATTACATAAACTAGAACTTACATCTTATTCATACATGGTGTGTCTACACGTACCCATATGGCGATGTTGCTACTGCACCATGCTGTAGTACTCCCTTTTGGAAGTACTAAAGCACAGCACAATAGCAGCCTGTACTGTGTTGTACATTGGGTGCCTAGTTATTTTTAGCTGCTACATGGCCATTGCGGCACACTATAGTGAAGGAGTGCAGTGCTGCAGTGAAGTAGCTGCTGGGCCTGTATAGATTGACCTGGTTTTCATGTCAGCTGAGTGCATCGCTACAGTGACGTAGCATCACATGTAACCATGCCCACAGTGTAGCAGTGGAGAGGTTATAGATTCTACTTAATTTTTCATGAATAAATTCTACTTTATTTTGCATGAAACACAGTAATTAACTTTAAGTAACTCATGCATGGTAGTATTTGTTTCTGTAGGAGGAAAAGAAAACAGAACACAAAACCCATTTGCTGCATGCCCAGGCTCTACAAACTGCACAGGTATGAATGCTTCTCTTTATATCCTCTCAATCCCTAAGGACCTTTCCAGCCCTCCCAGTAACATGTAATGTTTCTGCCTTTCCCAGACAAGGAGAAGATCCGTGTTGTGGGAGGAGAGGACGGCTGTTCAGGGAGAGTGGAAGTTTGGCACCGTGGCTCCTGGGGAACGGTGTGTGATGACTCCTGGGACATGGCAGATGCGGATGTTGTGTGTAAACAGCTGGGCTGTGGAGCTGCTGTTTCTGCCCTGAGTGGAGCAGTATTCGGGGAAGGGGATGGCCCCATCTGGTTGGAGAAGTTGGACTGTCGAGGGACAGAGTCATCTCTGTGGCACTGTCCTGCAAAGCACTGTGGAGACAGTAACTGCCACCATAAAGAAGATGCTGCTGTGAATTGCTCTGGTGAGTGTAAGCCTCCTTGGACAGGCTTGGCAGGATTCAATAAGGAAAGCTTCCTGCAGAGATGGTATGTGAGGCTAGAAAGAGATGTTGTCATTGGAGCATGAGTGGCTGTGCTGTGATTGGCTGTGGCACAACTGATTGTGCACCATGGGCATCTACAGATACATCTGGTTGCTGAGCCCTAACTTGGAGTGTGTCTGAGTGAGGGGAAACCAGGTTTCCTAACTGTGTTAGCTAATGATTGGCTGAATAGTGTATATGTATTTGCATATAAGATGCAGAATGGTGGAAAACTTTGAATCTCTTGTCCTTCCACCCATCCCTCTGCCAGGCAGCCTTATCACCTGGGCATAATGAATAAAGCTAATCTAGTTATTTGCACTGTGGATCTGTGTTCAAACCATTATGCAGTAAGAGCTGGCAGCCCCTTGGTAGCAGTAACAGTGACTGACAGGTTTTTGATAAAGTGTGCAACTTTCTGTGGAGTGGTGCTGGATCCCCCTGCCCAGCTATGTATCAGCCCCCTGTTCCTTGCCCATAGGAATGGATGGTGAGGGGTGTAACCTTGGAGGGCCCAGATGTGCCCAGGTGTCAGCCCACGGAGCCCCTGCTCTCATCTGAGGCTCCGGTGTTCTAGTTTATTACTGTTGTCCCCACTGCTCCTAAAGCACAGGGGGACTTCTTAGTTAGCCCACAACTGTCCATCCCCCACTTGAAGGGAGAACATATATGTGATGTGCCAGTTCCACCTGCAGCCGCACAGGGGGACCATCCCTTTGGTATATAATGCTTTACCTCTCCATTCTTTCAGACTCCAACCCTTCTCGTTTTTCCCTTTTCAGATGCCACAGGAATGACTGCATCCCCGAAGGGAACAGGTAAAGAACCCCCTTCCATTAAGTGCTGCATTTTCCTGAGAGATGACCTGTAACCTGTGCTCTGGGAGAAGGTGCTTCTTGATATCTATGAGGCAATGGCACCTGGGGTGGGTCCTGCAGGGCACGCCAACCACTAGGCTTTCCTGCTCAGTGGCTTTCCGATGATGTGCCTGGGCTCCTGACTCTCGCTCTAGCATGTGGGTTCCTCTCCTGTCTCTCAGTATTTGACCTTTTGGCCACATACAGTACGATTAGTAACTGGTGATGTCCCATGAGATTCATTTGTCTTTCAGAGAATAGTCTCTACTGCTCCTGTGTTTGTTTCCTTTCAGATCCACCTCCAACAGACAGCAGGGGAGACATGGTACCCATTGTCATCTGAAATATTCTGGGGGTACTTCTCTGCTTGGTCCTTATCATTCTGGCTGGGCTGGTGCAAAAAGGCAGAGCACAGCAGAAAGGTGTGTCCCAGTGTGTCTAAATGATATAGAAATACCTCTTTGAAGTTGCAGGGAGAGTTTTAGGGTATCAGAAGGAAGAGGGAGATAGTGGAAAAGAACCTATACTGGGGTGCTCAACCCCCAGCCTGTGGGCCAGATCCCTCCCACAGCGCCATGCAGTTCAACACATGGGGTCCCAATGGATCCTGTGGGAAGACTTGCCAACTGTGGCCCCGAGCCCTAGATTGAACATGCAGAGCAGCACGGGGTCCGATTCCAGTTCATGGGGCCTAGGTGCAGGGACCGGGGAGCTCCGCATCCTGATTTCAGATGGACAGCATTGCACAGAGCTCTGCACCATCTCCATTCTGCCACGTTTGAGCTCCAGTGCTTTTCCCACTGCCCCTGCCTGGCTAGGATGAGGCTTTAGCTGGGTGGAGGGAGTACAGAGCTCCACGGCCAGAAATTGGTATACAGGGCTGGCACAGGGCCTGATCCAGTTATCTGGCTAATGGAACAAAAAGTGTGAGCACCAATGACCTAGAACAATTGGAAATCCTGTGGAAGTGTGTGAGAATATAGGTGAGTGAACTACAGCTCTGAGCAATATTGGATAGTGAATTATCCTCACTAGTTGCTCCTGTAGGATTCAGTCCTGCAGACAAATACATCTGTAGGTACAAGAAATTTGGAAAGTAGAGAAATAAGTGTTGTTACTCCTGGAATGTAAACTTCATGTTGGGACAGGGATTATTGAAGCTGCTGCATGGGCAATAATGTGCAGTAATGAAATGAAAATAAACAGATAGTTTGAGAGGAGAGATTTTGTGATGGTGCAACTGCTAAAGGAAACATCTCCAAAGAGAAGTTTTGAAAGGGGACACATTTGTTGTCTGGACAGATATTTTCTGGGCTAAAATAGAAGAACTGCTGACAGTCCCTCACTGACCTGTGGCAGAAGAGTTTATTAGTATTTCCCACCTTGTGTTCTACTAACCACATACTCTTTGCTTTCAGCATCCAGAAAATTCATACAGCCCTTCTCTGAGGCTGTGTATGAAGAGATTGACTACAGCCCAATGAAGAAGGGGCAATCATTTGTTCATTCAGGTCTGTGCATTGCATTCCTAAGAGAGTCACTATCTAATTCACTTGTCATCCTGAGATCATGAACTAGTTCTAATTTCCTGTAGTTTTCAACCCCAGAGGGCTGAAATGCTGCAAGCAGTAGTTCTGTGATGAGACCAGCCAGTAACTGGACTTCTGTCAGTGAGCGCCCCACCCTGCTTACGAATCAGACTTTGCTAGTCCCACCTGTAGGGACACTTTCTGCAACATTGTCCATATTGCATTTTTGGATTATATCTAAGTATGGCCCAGGAAAGCATCTATTTTTAGTGTCAAATAATTTGAAAATGGCTTTGGAACATTTGAATAAGAACTATTCTCCAGCTCCTTCCCTTTGCTGCGGTGGTCAGTGATCTGCTGTGCGGGTTCACTTTCCTTTGTTGTTTCTTCCATCCTCCTCCTTTCTCCAACAGAGTGTGGCACTAATTTAGTTGTATGGCAGAGGGCAGTGACAAAAGGGTATAAACAGACATCAACAAGTGAAGTGGACCAGTAGTGGCAGTATGTCTCCCTACAGCTGATCTGCTTCATTGGGTAAAACACATGTTGCCCGTTGTCATGAATTGATCATGGCCTGATCTTGTGGGACAACAGGTGATGTATTCCCCACTTACAATGATGTGTCTTAGAGATTCCCCATGGCACATCCATGTAAAGGGGGAAGCCGAGGTTCCCTGCTTACAAAGAAGTGCATCAGAAATTGCCCAGGATGAGTTCCTGTAAAAGGGTAAAGCTGGGCGTATACTCCGGCGGGCTTGAGGGACTTGATACTGCAAAGTAATTTCCAGGCCTTGCAGGATCAGTCCTCTCAAGTCCCAAGAGTGCTAGCCTGGGGCAGCTGAAGAGCATGGGTAGTTCTGGCTTGTCTGTGCTCCTGTGCATAAAACAATCAGACTTCTGCTGCAAAAGAATGGCAGAAACCATTAACATCTTCATTGCAGCCACAAGGTTTGTGCATTTGTGGTGTGAAAAGGAGTATGAATTCCTGTTTGCCTGGCTTTTGTGCCTCCATCAGAATTTTCTACCCTATGAAACAGAAGACTCATGCTGTGCTCTATGTCAGGAGAGAGGCATGTTGTCCAAGCAGTAAGTATTTGGCAGTTGGGATGCTTTGCAGTTTCCAGAAATCTGGATGTTTCCGGAGTAGTTTGATTTTCTGCTGGGAACCCTGAAATGAAACTACAGCTCTCTGGCTCTTTTTAGGTTGTTTTGGAGAAATAGCTTCTAGGGATTTCAGGCTCCTGGCTCGCAGAGCCATTGGGATTCTTGAGGTGGCTGAGTACCCAGGCTGCCAAACTCCCGCAGGGGTCAGCTCTACAGGGAGTTGGGACACTTGGGAAATCACATGTCTTGGATCTCAGGGATCCTAGGAAAATGGGAAGCTAGTTGCCTAGCTCCCCAGGCTGCCTGACTTGCAGACAGGCAGAAAAATCTATCTTTATGTGTGACAAACTCCCCTACCTTTCCATATTTTATTTTTGCATTACATTGTATTTGTTATTTTATTGCCTAGAGTCAACTGACTTAAAACATGTGCTAGTGCCATTAGTACCAGATGAAAGGGTTTATTTCCTCATTCAAACTTTTTCCTGTTTGCTGTTGTAATTAAACCTACTATTGAAAGAAAACAGAATTTTACACTTATTTGTCCTGGAATGTCAGCTTCAGGTCAGGAGCAGTACTACTGCAGCTACTAACTATGAACTAGTTAAAATGTAACAACTATTTTCTTAGTCAAAGTTTCGAAGAAGTTGTTACATACAGGTGCTACTCTGATTAGTACAGAATGAAAAAACAAGTAGTTTTCATGATTTTAAAAATAAAGAATAAAATTAAAGCACTGAAAACAATTAACATAAAAAGCCTGAAATAGATTACAATAATTTATCCAGTGCTAGAATTGGTAGATTCTGGGTGCATTTACACATTGCCATTCTTTTTGGAAGGTCTAAAGCATGGCACAGTAATTGTCCATACTGCACCATGCAAGTAGCGTGCACTTTGATTTTCTCACTGTGTTGTTGTAGCGGTGTGCTGTGAGTGGAGAGCATGCTGCTATGGCGACATAGCTAATGATCACGTGTAGTCCCACGTGATCACTACATCATTGTACCGGGCCATACGGTAACTACATTGCCATAGGTTGACATGTAGATGCTCCCTCTGCCTATCAATCCTAGTCCTCCCTTGCCTCCCAGCTCACTGAGATGGGTTTCTGTTTTCAGCTCTTTGCAGCATCTAGCAGACAGGTGATCTCTTCAAATGTGTTTCATAACTATATGAGATTGTACTGATAATGAGATTAATAGGAAGAGATTTTCACTTCTTACCTGCCTGAAAATGTGTGCACCTAAATCGTTTGTCCCAGGTGCATACTTATATCTGTCTTCAGTGTAAGGTCTTCATTATTATTAATTACCATATCTATTTCAGATGTTCCTGTCATGTGTGGAGATTCCACAGGAAATGACTATGATGATGCCAAAGAAGTTCATGACCCTGAAGAAGTTCATGGATCTAGACAGAATAAAGAGGAAGCCTCTGGGATCTCTGATAAAAGTGAGAGAAACCAGGATTTGCAGAAAAGTGGGAAGCAAATACAGTTTACTGTGTTTCACAATTTTATTGCTAATCTCATGATACCTGTTATAATTTTACAAGCCCTAGCTTGTGTGAGCTTGTAAGTACCTTCCATCCTGTTGTGATCTCTTTCAGCTTACCATCTCACAGGATAAATCTGTGATATGAATAGGGAAGGAAGCAGAAACTAAAGAAGAAATAAATAAATACACTGAAAACATTTAAATTAAAAAGCCTCAAAATTATGACATTAATTTATGGATAGAAACAGGAATTAAAGATGTGGAAGAAAGCAGAAACTGGGACAGGATACAAAATGTTTTTTAAATCAAAATTCAGTTCAATAATACTGATATCTTTCTATGAAAAGTTAATGCGTTTCTAGAATAAGGCTAATGTTATGAACTTAGTTTATCTAGGTCTAAGGAGAGAATTTTCTAACAGGCTTACCAGGCTGAATTAATGTATTTGATGGAGAGAGCATATCAGGGATCTTTATGGGCATCTCAGCCTTTTGTCCCTGACCTTTACTTATTTTCTCTTTTCAGTGTCAGGCCTGTCCTCATCACTATTAATTCTCATCTGTATTTCAGAGGCCTCTGTACTGCCCAGAGATGCCACCAGTGACGGTTATGACGATGCTGGAGAAATTTCTGATCCAGAACACAGTTCTGCTTTTTACCAGAATGATGAGGAAGTCAGTGAAGCCCCAGAGGAAAGTGATGGGACAAGGGATTCACAGACAGGTGAGTGAAGATGCCATATCATGCTATTCAATCTCTAGTCTTACAGTATTTAGTATTTTTCAAAAAGCCCCTGTCGTGTCTGGAATTTCTAGAAGCCATGACTATAATGATGTCAAAGAAGTTTATCACCCTGAAGAAGTTCTTGCACCTAGGCAGAATAAAGAGAAAGCCATTGGAATCCCTGAAGAAAGTGGAGTCTCATCATTACATAAAAGGCTCTGTTTTCCTTAAAAAATGTGTAGCAAGTTTTCCAGCTATAAACTTAAAAGGCTTCAAAAAAATAAAGCATACTTAATCTAAAGGTTTAGAAATAACAGAGAGTTCAAGATATTTTTTTTATTATAAAGTTCAAAAATATAAGTTACTCCCACAGTAGTTTGAGGCCTCCCTCAAGAATCCTGAAGTTATATGCTTGGAAATAATAGATATACCTGTATTTCATGGTGCCCTTGTTCACCAAGGAGTAGATGGTTGCAGTGGCTCACCTGAATGGCAAGGCACGTTCAGAACTAAGTCAGTATCATGTGCTTCCCTTGATGTTTTCAGGTTGGAGTCTGTGCTCCCGAAGAAGTAGAGCTGACAGAAAAGACCCATCCCTGCCTCCTGGGGACATAGAATATGATGATGTTGAAGATGGTTTTGCTGAGACATTGATGTAAGAATGTCTGTGTTTAGCACAAATGCCTTGTGAGGACATAAATGCTATATGATTAGATTACTCCTCTCAGAAATGCTGACTGGGCCAAAGAGTCACTAGAGACGGTCCCTGCATAGCCGGTAGCCTGACCAGCTTCTTATAGAGGGTGATAAGGTTGCAAGTGTATTAGTTTAAGTGACAATTTTTAAGTTACCATTGATCAGGCTGTATGAATAGTTAGTGCTTTTGTATTCCAAAAAAAAATCTTCATCCAAAATTAATGCATTTTCTTATTAAACCCTTTTTGTAAGCTTGTTCCAGAAATTATATTTCTCTCAACCTGATGTATTGGGTCAGTACAAGGGGATGGTAATGGAGTGAGAATGAAAATGCATCACAAGACAAGGTAACAAATATAGGCATGTCTACCTCCAGAGGGGGTCAATTAGACCCTGCCTCCAGGGTCAGCATTGTAGAGACATGCAGCCCCTTAGGAGCCTGGTTGAAATCTGATCCATAGTGGGGGCAGGAGGAAATGCTGTGGGGGCATCTGCCCTTACCCAGAAGGCTCCTGCCCTGCCATTGCCCCACATAAGGGAGAGAGAAACCAATAAACAAAATCCAAAAAATACCTTGGGGCTAGTGAATCCAATAGGGGCAGGTTGGGGCTGTGGGGGAAGTGGAGGTCAGGGTAAAGGGGGCTGAAAATCACTAGGCTACAGCCCCATGGGAAACCAGGCAAGCTATGCCTGGGGAAGGTGGTAGCGGGGACACCCACAAGGGCTGGGCAGACTTGAGCTGGCTTACTCATCCACACAGCACCAGGGCAGGGGGAGTGGACCACAGGAATTATCCCACAAGGGCAAAATACACAATGGAGGTTGCTGAGGCAGGTGTGAAGAAATGGCTGGAATGGTAGAGGGGCGATGTGTGTGGAAGCTCAGTCCAGGAGCCCCTCAGTCCTCCAGCCATGCATTTAGCAGCAGGGCAGCAGGCAGGGAAACAAAGCGCAGGATCAGATGTGGTGATGCAGGTGTGAGGGAGTGCAGGAGCAGTCAATTAAGGAAGTAATCCAGTGCAGGTGCAGTGTAGGGCAGTGCAATGTGGTGTAGCAGGAGATCCACCCCTCTCCTGAAAGTGGGCAGCAGCAGTACAGGAGGTCACCAGAAGCAGCAGTGCTAGCAGCTGTCCAGGTCAGCCACTCAAGGCCAAGGCATGATTCAGATAAAGGTGAAAGTGAAGGTGAAGGCAGGGGGTGGCCTACAGAGGAAGCTTGGGTAGGGAAGGCACCCTTAGTTGCTGGCAGTGATGGTGGTGGAGGAGCCCATGGGCAGCACAGGAGGGTGGCAACAGCAGCAGAAGCACCCCAAGGCAGAAAGGGGCACAGCTAACTTCCCCCCAAAAGCTCCTGAGAGCAAGCAACAGCAGAAGCAGCTAACAGCAGCAGCAGCAGTAGACTGAGGCAGGAACGGGCCTGGCCATCTTCTCCCATGAAACTCCTGTCTATTTGTATCTTCTAGTGTACATGGGCCTCAAGGCCCACCCAGTTAACTAATAGCCCCCACTGTGCGGGGCAAAGGTTGAATGATGAAACTAATAACTTTATTTTTAGTGGTGGTGGTGGTGGTAGGGAACTAAGGGAAATAAAAAACAGGTTAGGAGTGACATGGGGGTCAAAATGTGAAAATAAGCGCTCCAGAAAGGGACAGTTAGAGCCCCCTGGGCCACACCCACTGGTCCTCAAAGGCATCTAAGGAGCTGGTGGACGTCGCTCATTCTTGCTCTGCCCAGAAACATGCACAGAGGAGGGAAAGGAATGCAGTCTCACAGTCCCTGGGTATCTTCCTGGCCAGAGCCTCTTTCTTGTTCAAGTAGTGGGCCCACTTGGTCAGGGCCAGGAGAAGGTTGACTAGGAGGTCCTGGGACTTGATGGGGCCACAGATGGGATGACCAAAAATAATAAGGTGGGGGTGAATTGCATTGAGAACCTCAGGAAGAGGCTCTGGAGGTGGAGCTGGAGGGCCTGCAGACTGGTGCACTTGAGCGTCATGTGCGCCAGGGTCTCCCTCTGCCCACAGAAGAGGCAAGAGACCAGGGTGTCTGTGAAGGTCATCACATACATGCCTATGGCAATGGCTCCATGGAGATGCTGCCAGATGAAGTCCCCAGTGGCTTGTGGGATGAAGGTGGAGTCCAGGCTCAGCCACTGGGGTGCCCTAGCCACGCCCTCGCTGAGCAGGTTCCAACACTTGCTGTCTGGGCGGGATGCAAGGGTGGCATGATGGATCGTGTGGTGCCTGAGAGTGTAGAAGTGGTGGTGGTGATGGATGGTGGAAAAGTGGACCAGTCTGGTGTCCTCCACCCAGCATAGGTGGTGGATCAGGGAGTGCCACAAGGCTGGGTGAGGCGCCGGCCCCATGACAAACTGTGGTGGGCTGAAGAACATGGTGGGGGTGAGGGGGTGGACCACCGCCATGCAGGAACTGGTGAACAAGGGCAAGGGCATCAAGAGGTAGGGCAGATTTCACCTCCTGGACCAGATGGCACGTCACACGTATTGTGTGTAGACCCATGTGCCAGGCCAGTGCATTGGGGTCCACCCACTCCTACCTATCGTAGTCCAGGAGGTCTCTGATACATGTGACACCAGCCAGTATGAGCCTCTGTCACAACCGGGGTGCCTCTGGTGTTGGTATCTCCAGCTGGGGGTTCCAGAGGAGGGGCTTGATGAGTGGGATGGCACCAGGCCTGGAGGAGGTTGTGGTGGAACTCTGGCAACCCTGCAGGTCCTGCAGGAAAAGGCCCACAGGCCGAGAAGCTGCCACTCATATTGGAGCCCCTGAAAGTGACGGAGGCAGGTGCGGCCCAGGTGGTCCTATGCCACCTGTCTACTGTCACTGTACAGGCTGTCCTCAGACTTACAACACAATTGGTTCCTGAAAACTGCAACTTAAGTCAAAAAGTTGGAACTCGGAATGAATTTTCTCATAAGAAACAATGTTATAAATAGGGGATTTGTTCCTGAACCAAGGCCTGATACCCTATTTTCACCAAAAATACCCCAGAATTTTGTGCTTGATCAATTATAGATGAGTAATATAGCTACATGAATGTATTTAAATTGTAAATGGAATTCATATTGATTTGGAAGGACTTCTTTGATGTGACTTTGCTGGACTTTTGGAAAGCCTGTTGGTTAGACTTTTTGAAGGGTTTTTGGCTGGAGTCTTCTCAGGAGTCTTGGCTGCAAGTTTTTCTGGAGTCATGTCTGCTTTCTTAAAGCAAGTGTCCAAGCATGTTGGGACAGACGTTCTCCAGGGAGATGAGCGACACAGCGAACTTGTTTGCTGGCATGCCGTATGTCGGATCAAGCATTGTAAGTTGAAACTGACATCATAAAGTTGGAACAGGCTGTCAATTTATAAATGTTGTAAGTGCAAAGCGTTGTAACTCGAAGTATTGTAAGTCAGAGACTGCCTGTATAGCAGTTGCTGCAGGGCCTGAAAATGGAACATCAGGACCTGGCTGTGCAGGCAAACCAGTCCCTGGCCACCATCCTAGAAAAGGAGAATCAGGACCCTTGCAGTGAACCAGTGCTGTCCTGGCCAGAAAAAAACTCGAGTGCCTATCTCTGGAGCCCTGCTGGGATCTCAAGGGACACAGGCAGGGCGTGTAAGTGGAGCCAGAGCATAGACACGAGCAGCTGGTTCAGCACCAGCACTCTCCCATGCAGGGAGAGACACCTCAGGAGCCCTGCCCATTCCTGGAGCCACTCCACCACCCTTTCCTCCACTTGGTGTCAGTTCTGTGGTAGGAAAGGGTCTGTGGGGGACAGGTAGACCCCCAAATAGGGCAGTGAGACCATTCTTCAGCAGATTCTGTGGAGTGTGGGTAGGAGTGAGCCCATCTGCCACCTGTCACACACTGCCAGGACAGAGCTCTTGACCCAGTTGACCCAGGCAGAGGAAGCTGCTGTGTACAATGCCCCGCAGGCGTCCACATGCACCAGGTCATGAGTCCTGGACCGTGAGGAGTATGTCATCAGCATACACTGACAGGACCAACGTCACCGACAGCTCCTAGGGCATTAACCCTGCCACCCACCACTGCAGGAGGATGAGGAAGGGCTCCAGGGCCAAGGTGTAGAGCTGTCCTGACAGTGGGCAGCCTTAATGCACCCCTCTCCTGAATGGGATGGGCTCTATCAGGGTGCAGTTGAGCTTGACCAAACACTCTGCAGAGGCATACAGCACCTGGAGAGCCCACGTGAAGTGGGGCCCAAAGCCATAGGTCTGCAGTGTGCCTCTGAGATACCCATGATCCACTCTATCAAATGCCTTCTCCTGGTCCATGGATAGGAGGGTGAAAGACATGTCCTTCCAGCGCGCTGCTCTAGGAGGTCCTGAACCAGGTACAGGTTGTTGAAGATGGAACATCTCAGCACCGTGTACATCTGGTTAGGATAGATCACGTCTGTCAGATTGGACTACAGGCACAGCGTGATGGCCTTAGCTACCACCTTGTAGTCCATGCAAAGTAGGGACACTGGGTGTCAGTTCCTCAGGTCATGGGGATCTTCCTTCTTTTGCAGGAGGGTCAGCATGGCCCTCTGGTGTTATAGGAGCTCCCCACTTCCTTTGGATTTGGCCCAGACCTCAGCAAAGTGTGGGCCAAGGACATCCCAGAAGGCCCAGTAGAACTCTGCAGTCAGCCCGTTGATGCCTGGTGTCTTGTTTCCAGCCATCAGGCAGAAGACAGCTGAAAACTTGACCAAGGTGAGAGGAGCCTCCAGCTGGTCCCATTTGCCTGTGCTGACCTGCAGGAATACATACTACAGGTTCTGACAGGCTTTGGCATTGGTCAGATCCAGGTAGAAGAGTTCTTCATAAACGGCTTGCATGCACCACTGCATCTCACCTGGACCCGTGAGGGGGTGCCATCAACCACCAGAAGGCAGGTGATGTGCTTCTTGGCTCCCTGCCTCCTCTCCAGGGCATAGAAGAAGCAGAAGCCATGGTCCATCTCCCGAAGGAGCTTGACACCTGAGCAGACAAACGCATGATGGGCAAGGTGGTTGTCCAGTGTACAAAGCTCTTACTGCCTCTCTGCAGCAGGCAGCCCGGCACCACCTCAACGTCCTGGAGAACCTCATTCTGCAGGCCTGGGGTGAACAGGGTGGCCACTTTGCAAGAGGTGGCCGAGAGGTGACTAAAAAAGTCCATGCCTCCCCACTCCAGTCGCCAGTTAGGCTTGTGGGCCAGAGTCATTAGGGTCTCCTGCAAGAATACCACAGGGTACTCCGCCTCCTGAAGGAAGGAGAGCACCCAGCATCTCCGGAAGCTCTTCTTGCAGCCGTGGACATTGAGGGTTATGATTTTAAATACGCTCATGGCTCAGGCAGGGGGTGGAGTGGATGGTTTAGCATGGGCCTTGTGCATCTCAATGCCCGGTGTGGGGTTCGCCAGCTCTAACAGTGCCCTCCCATAAGTACCGAGGACATGAAGGAAATTGCGGGTTTTCCTATAGATCTGGGCATTGTAGCTTTTGGGCACCTTGCCTTCCCTTGCTAGCACAAGTGCCCTTGCAGTGGCAAGGATGCAGTCAAAATCTCCCAAGCAGTCCAAGGCGAGCTGTACCTTGCTGGTGGGCCACTGGGTGTACTTGCAGTCAAGAAATACAAGTAGCTCACCCCTGCCTGTTCTCAGGCATCTTCCTCCTGATCCTGGGGCTCAGACCCCAGACTCTGGTTGGGAGAGGGAGAGCTCTGCAGCTCCCTGGTGCACCACGTGAGCTGGGTGGAGGCCACCAGTCTGGTCCACTTTTCCACTGTCTATCGCCTCCACCTCTACATGCTTGTGTGTTGCATGATCCATCATGCTGCCCTCGCGTTCCACCCAGACATCAAGTGGTGGGACCTGCTCAGCGAGGGCACGGCTGGGGCAACCCAGTGGCTGAATCTGTACTCCACCCTCATCCCACAAGCCACTGGGGACCTCAGCTTGTTGTGCCCCCGCT
>NW_005842734.1:724128-734415 GCF_000455745.1 Alligator sinensis | reverse complement strand
ACGCAAGAAGTTCTTTACTGAGCATGTCTCTATACCTGTGTTTTAGCCATGTATCTCATTTACATACATGTGTGTTTCATTAGCATACTTTTTCCCCACCTAGGGGTGTGATTTTTAGTATTTTAATGAGCCCTTTAACCCAGTACTCTGTTTCTTCTTTTGTTTTCAAGCCCCCTTTATCTAAGACTGTCTCCTCCTTATCATTGCAGATGGGCATTCTTCACAGAGCATTCTCTTCTTCTTTGCCTTCGAGTAGAGGTTTCTAGGTCACTCCTTACAAGCTGGTGACTCCTCCATGGAGCCATTGCCACAGGTGTGTATGTGGCAAGCTTTACAGACACCCCGGTCTCTTGTCCTTTTTGCAGGCAGAGAAAGACTCTGATACACATGGCCCATGAGTGTTTCAGGCTGCAGCCCCTCCACCTCCACTTCCAAAGCCTTCTTCTAAGGTTCTGGCTGAATTTCAACTCCCACCTTTTTATTTTTGGTCACCCCATCCATGGCCCCACCAAGTCCCAGGACCTCCTGGTTAACCTTTTCCTGGCCCTGGCCAAGTGGGCTCTGTAACTGAACAGGAAAGAGGCTGTAGCCAAGAACGCGCCCGGAGATTGTGGGGCTGCTTTACTCTCACTTGTCTGGGCACATTTCCTGGCATAGCACAAGTGGGCGGCATCCACTGTCTCCTTAGATGCCTTTGAGGACCAGGGGGTGCAGCCCAGGGGACTCTGCTTGGTGTCCCCCTTCAGAGAACTTCTTTTCACATTTTGAACCTTTGACCCCACATGGACTGGTTGCAGCCTGGCTCTGCAGGTTGCTGCCCACTGTCTGGCAGCTGATGGGTGCTGCAGCTGTCACCTGGGGCTCAGCACCACTCAGCCCAAGTGGCCCAGAGCTGTGAGACAGTGCACAGTGCCCTGCTGAGCCAGGTTGCACCCTCAGGATACTGCAGCAAGGTTTCCAGGTGGGTGGGGCTGAGCCCTGCAGCCCCCTGTGCAGTGGAACTGTGCAATGAGGCTCTGAGTGGCCCCGACCACTGCTGCTACTGCTGGTGAGTACAGAGGGCTACAGCTGGGTGATAGAGTGAGCAGGGATTGCGGGGAATGAATGGGGGGTGGGGGGAATGAACATGGGTGGAAGAAACAACGGGGAGTTGGGGGAAAGACCGGAGGGCAGGGGGAAGAAAGGGGGAGTTGGGGAAATGCTCGCCGGCTAGCATCCAGTTGCCTCAGGGCATGGTCCGGGACTGTGCCCTGATCTGCTTTTTTCCCCACCATGTTTTTTCAAAGTTAGCCCTTCTGGAGTCCAAAACTATTATTGTAGACCTATTATTGTCCATCCTAACATTTAAAATAAACTGAATAAATTAATTTGGGTTTTTTGTGTGAGATTGGTATAGACTGTGGGAGGTATTTGGATCACTTCTGGTATTTGGATCAGTTTAATCTCTCTCTTTTAGTTTCCTCCATCTTCTAACAGTATCTTCAGTCTTGCTTGATTCTTCCTTCTTCCTTCTGCCATACCTCTACCAGTGGCAGAGTCCTGCCATTCTTTAATGTGTCAAGCTTCCCCCTTCATTTATGAAGACACTAAACTGATTCTTCAGTTCCTTTTCACATTTTCTGGCTGCTTTTTCTGTTGTTCTTACAGCTTTGTGCTACCATGGGTTGCTCTCCTCTTCTGAAGTTATGCCAATTAGGAAGTCATCTTTGATAGGTTTCTAGATCTACTGCTTTATATATGCTGCTTCAGCTTTTTTGCTCAAAGATCTTTATCTTCTTATTAACCCTTGATGTGTGACTTCTCACAGCATGTTCTAATTTTGACACTGCTTACCATTCCACAGATTTTGTATGGTCAAAGTGTAATGCGTGTGAGGCCGGGGTAGGGGAGATCAACTAATTCTTCCCCTCAGGGACTCTTCCTCCACGCCTTTGTTATTGGAAGAAAAAAAAGAGATGTTAATCCCTGAGATATCACACAATCAATCACCCTGCTATTAAAGAAAACAAAAATTGGTTTTATTAATATTTCTCATTATAATGGTAGTTTGTGGCCATTTTTCTCTGGGTCCGTGGCTTTAACTCCCTCTCTCTCACTTGGCTGAAAAACAGGGAAGTTATGTTGTAACCTCTCCCTTTTCTCTTCCTCTCTTTGCTGGTCCCCACTCCCTGCCTCACCCCTACAAGGAGTTTCCCTCATTGGAACAACCCTGTAAGTGCTCAAGGTTTTAGCATCCTTTCTCTCCCCGATCTCTCACCACAGTTTTCTTCACCCGGTGAGTTAGACTCCGGAGCGTTGACTCTCAATTCAGATCCATCTCTGATCATGCTGTCCATGCTCGCTCACATCTCTTTGTGTGCCCCCAGGGGCAAACTGCTGCCCACCGTGTCCCCTCTTTTGTAGACCCCGAACCCTCATTTCCATTTCTTTCCCAGTCACCTGCAGAGGGTTCAGGATTGCGAGTATGATCGGGGGTTGAAGGGTAAGAAAGGTTTATTGACTCAACAAAAGCACAACTACGCGTAGTAACAAAACAAACAATGACAGACAAAAGCAATGCGCATCGGCAGCTTATCGGCAGTCCCCTCTGATGCCTGATACACAGCAAGCTTCTCTTTCCACAAAGTTCAGTGAAGTCAGGCGTCCTGGAACAGCACTGTCCAAAGGGGTACCGGGAAGGACCCTGGAATGCCGTCCTTGGGCTCCTTGAGGTCCACGGGCCCACTGATCCAGGCAAGAGCTAACTAATCCTTTTCAAAGAGCTGTATCTTCCTTCTAATGGTTTCCAGATATTCCAGCCAATTTAAAGCTTCTGAATGGTTCTGATAACGTACAACCACTCAGATTCCTTTGACTTCAACTGTCCTTAGACTGACCAATTAGCAGTACAAGCCTTGCATTCCTTTGATAAGGTAATTTTAACTACACCACAGGGCCTTACTACTTCAAGGCTTTGCTAAATTTACTAGGCCTTACTTTATACAAGGCCTCACTACATCTTAGACTTTAATTAGGATTTTAGCAACAACGTATAGCTTAATATCTAAACAAATACAGAAAAAAAACACTTGGTCTAATCTTCATAGAGCCTTCACTTCAGCAAGCACCTTTATCACACAGACATAATTTCAGCTGTGACAAGGAACCAAGGAACAGGGTGACTATCACCCTGTTACAGTGTAACCTTACCCTTAAATAAAAACATTTAATAGCCCACAGCACTGCAGCAGAAAGTCTTTGAGCCACAATGCTCAGGTTAAATCAGAGACAGGGGCAGATCCAGAGGGGATCCAGTGGTTTGGACACTACCCAATTCCATGACTCCTACTACCATTCCAGGTTGATCCAGGTGCAGGAGAAGCCCCAAGGCTGCTTCTGCCCTGCTCTAGCAGTGAACTGTGTCTGCTGCTCAGAAGACAGCAGTCCCCTGTCCCATGCTCAGGGGATGGCAGTGGCAGTGGACAGGAGCGGAAGTGTGCAGGCTCCACCCTCCAGCACCTTCTCCCTGGCACCCTGCCTCTCCTTGTGTCCCATGCTGGCTGGTCAGGGAAATAGAGAGATGCAACCTCATCCCTCCATGTAGTCCCTCCATGACCCCTGTGCATGTTCCTGGAGGTGAGGAGCCCATGCTTGCTTAGTGTGTTTTAAGCCCTCTTTCTGCTCCCTACACCTGCTCATATGGGCCATAATTTAAATTTGGCCCCAGCTAGTAAACCAAGTTAAATCTCTGAAAACCAATAATTACAAGATTATGGTAGACATCATCCTTGTAGGTGTTTGGCAGAAAGAGGAATTAGGGTAAAGGTTGATCATATACAGGGACTTGACTTGACAAGGCAGATGCATGGCTGGGGAAGGATGAGATGAAAGAGACAAAGGTAGGGGCTGTTTTGTAATAGAGGAAGTGGTTTGATGTAAGCTTGAGCTACATGGCCAAGGAAGTGTGTAACACGCAAGAAAGCCATTTCCTGTCCAGTAGGTATCATTTCTGAGAACATAGAGAAACATTTAGAATTCAGTGGCTCCTACGGTGATAATTGTTTAGTGAGAAAGCAAGGAGAAGGTGACCTGCAAACAGTATCCCAGGGGATATATTCTTTGGAGGCCTGTGGGAGAAAAAGATTGGAGGGATAGGAAAACATAGTCCCAGAAGGTGTTCATCAACCTACTTAATATTATTGGGCTTTCTAAGTAATAGACCAGTCAGGAGTGTGAGACATGGAAAAATGAGGTGGCTTTTCTTACCAGCCCTGTCAGCTGTCCTCATCGTAAACATGTCACTGCACCATCTTAATCCACTATTATTAAATATCTAGGAGAGGGAAGAAGCCCCTAGGAATGACATTGCATCCTGATGCTATTAAGGATCTGCTATACAACAGAATTGCAGATCTGTGTGATATCACACAGGCATGTAGGCATCTGCCTACATGGCCCCTAACTTGTGTAGAAAAGAGTGCTTCTCTAAGAGAAGAAAAGAAAGAAATGAAAAGGAAAACACATAGGAAACGGAAAGTCTTGTTGTCACAGAATTAAATGTGTCTGGTGGTATTTGATGTCCATGCCGAATGCTGTGTTCAGAAAAAAAGCAAACCAGACTTATGAAAATTAGGATCTAAAATGTCTAGAAATATGCCAAGACAGCATTAAGTTTCTCTTTTTTGACCGATACCCAAGTACGTCCAAAGTATGTATATTCTCCCTCTGCCTTTGACCTGCACGGATAGGACCTGCTTCCAACCATACTAAGATCCAACACTTAACCTGCTTCACAGAACGAACACCATAGCTACTACATTTTATAAAGCCATTTACTCCCTTTTATAAACCTTTCATCCTAAAGCACATATAAGACTGTGCTTTCCCTTATGCAGCATTAAACTCTCAGCCTCCACTTCTCTTCCAGGTAAGTGCAGATACCCCACACAGATTTAGAGAATTGCTCCTGCATTTTAATACACTAATTCAGAGTTGGTGGAAACTGCTCTTGATGATCCATTAGGTATGTTCTGATACCTACCAATATTTCCTGATTTTCAGTTTTAAAATGTGAAACACTTTAAAATTTCATTTCCTGATTTTCAGAAGTTGGAGTTTTCTAAACTTAATCTTTAACTCAGTATTATGAAGGGTTTATTTTTTGACATAGATAAAACTAATTTGGATGTATGATTTCCACCTTTCTTTGCCTAAATATTTGATATTCTCTAGAGATGTTTAGAAAAAGCATGACTGTAAATGCAATGTTCCTGCCCCAAACCAGAAAGAGAGGCTGCATGATGATCCGGGACTGTAGCGAATGTGACATCAGAAGCGGAGCTGTCTCTCATATATGGTCACAGGCAGTGTTTTACTATTTTATTGGAGGTTTTAGCCATGAAACATTGGAGATAAACCCCCTGATAATGTCTAAAAAGGTGAAGGTTGTTTCTATTGGCTCCTCCCTGCAGAGATGCCAGCATGTGAATCTATATATTTCCTCCCCCTGCTTTGTATTTTTTGTCAGACACAGAGAAGCCCTGGCAGAGTGAGGTGCATGCAGGGCAGTGCCCGCAGGGATGAGGGGCATGATGTCAGTGAAGGGGCACCTCTCCACTCAGCTGCTTTGGTTTCTTGTCCTACTTGTTCTTCAGCTAACCAACAGTGAGTATTGTTTACATTTCTCTCTTATGTATTTTGAATTCTTTTTAGCTAGGAATCAAGGCACTGACAAAAGAGAGACATAACAATACAAGAAGTTATTCTCTCACTTCTCTGTCTCCCCTGTTATGGACTCTGCATGATGAGCTGTTCAAACAGAGAGGGCTGTTTGGTTTATATGTTTATAGTAATTGCTTGCATGGAAAAAAAAAAGAAATATCCACTGATTTTAAAGGAGTAAAGCAAAAGTTAGAAGGAAATTTAAGATCCATCCAAAATAGGTTTTGATATTGAAGCCACAACCCCAGAATAGGAGGCTTGTTTTCTTAGGGGGAGCATATTAAATTAGAATGTGCAACTCATAATTCACTGGGTGTCACTTTAACCTTCATATCGAGTATCCGAATGTGAGAAGTATCTGGTAATCCCATGGGTCAAGGCTATTCTGTTCACCTGCAGCAATAAGAAGGATTTTTTTTTCCTTCCAAATGAGTATGGTATTTACCTCCATTTCTTTCTTTCTTTCTTTTTTTTGTTGTTGTTGTTGCCTTCCTCTGAACTATCAGACTTTGCCTTCAGACAACGATGAGAGACTGAGCAGGGCAACTGATGCTCCCAAATTCTTCCTGAAACTTTCATGTCAAATCAATCTTTTGATTCGGGATCAAGATGAAATTTTCTCCCTGGTTAGATAAAGAATGTTTGTTTTTTTTTATCTTCCTCTTGTCCTTCTCCTCAGCACTGGGCATAACCCTTGTTTACGGTCAACTACCATATTTTAGTAAACAGATATTATCCTGGTAGTATTCAGATCCTTCATTCTCTCTTCTGTTGGTGGCATGCAGTAGGTTCCTTTTTGTTTTGTGGTCTTCTGCTCATGGTATGAGAGAATGGGCTGAGTAGTTATTTAGTGGATAATTGTGCCCGTCAGTGCAAAGGGCCTGGTCTCAGTGGCCCAAGCAGTCCCTCTCAGCCCTGTGTTCTTATGTTCCTGGTGATTGGTGTACATCATGTCCCACATGCCATTGTTATAAATCTGAATTAATAATCTCAAAGTGCCCAAGTTCTGTAGGGTCATAAATCCTGCTGAGCTTCTAAGTAACCATGCTGTTGACAGGCATAATATTAAAAAAAATCAAGTTGCCTCAAAGTACAGTCGAGTGTACAAAACTCTAGTGTACAAAGATACATATGAGACAAAAATGTTCTGGAGGGAGCAGATACTATTGTGTACCCTGATAGTTCATTCTGCCTTACATCTAGACAGTAGGTTTATCCTCCAGGCATCCCACAATAAAACACTATCCCCTTTCCCCCGGCTTCTGATGGTCTCCCTGCACCCAGGCTTCTGCTGCTCCCCTCCCAGCACTACTGCTGGTTTCTGGCACTCCCAGTGCTGCAGGCATTGGGTTCTTTGCATCCTGGTCACTTGGTATAGCTTGTGGCACTGTGGGACTGGAATTGCATTAGGCAGGTACAATCATAGAATCATAGCAAAGTAGGACTGGAGGGACCTTAGGAAGTCACCCAGTCCAGACCCCTGCTGAAGCCAATCCCCCTAAACATCCCTGTCTAAACCATTCCAGAAAGCAAAGCTTTCTTTGCCCCTATGGCCACTGGGATTGGTCCGTGCCTCTTGCCAGCCCCCAGGCTTGTACTGAGGGGAGCCTGGAACTCTCCCTGGCTGTTGCAAGGGATCTTAGCGGGGCTGAGCAAATCTGGTCTCAAGAGAGAGCATGTCTAGATGTCCTCCCACGAGGGCTTACTGCACAGCATTTTATTGTGCAGTAAGCTGACATCAAATTCATAGCACATGTAGACGAATACTGGGAGATGATGGCTACAGAAGCATACTGGCAGTTGCTTTGGGAGATCTTCTGATTGCTACTCATGCAGCTGTGACAATTGTAAAGCATGCCCTCTGGAAAATGTGGTAGGGGGATGCGTGCCCGTCTGCAGCTGAAACCCTGCATTTCAAATGTTTAGAGCACTATTCTACTTTGGCATGTTTGAAATGTTATATTTATATGCACCCTAAGGTTCCTTCAGCTTATAGCTGCAGAATGCTTCTGGCCCCAGGGATGGGATTCAAGGAAGCAGGGCTGGACACTGAACTTCCCTCTGGAGTCAATAGTGGAAATCAGTTTTCTTTGGAGACTGATGGGGAGAGCCTCCTCACAGGGCACCTAGAGCTAGCCAGTAGGAAGCACTGAGCACAGGACTGTTTTGGAATTGCTGTCCCTTTCTAAAACATAGGGGTGGCTCCAGACATAGAGGAACGTGCAGCGTGTGGTGCCACAAACCTGTCTGTGGCACTAGAAACTGTATGCCTGGCACACTAAAACCTAACCTGTGCTTCAGATTTGTAGCTTGGGTGCAAAATTTGCTATGAGAAAATCCCAGCAGTAAAAAAAAAGCATAGCAGACCGTTGTGTTGTGATGCACAGCACAGGAGAGTGAACTGGCAGACATGGAGGCTTAATCCTCCAGGGAGATGCTTTGGCTGCCAGACAGAGCATCTCTCCTCCTCTGGTTCTGCCCCTCTCCTCCAGCATGCCAGAAGCCGGGAGAAGAAAGGAAACACCAGTTTTGTTAAAGCGGGGCATTTTTTCCCATACCAAAACACACATTCAAGCATGTGCCCAGAGGCAAAAGGTAGCAGCAGAAATTTGTGCCACTCCTTTTTCTGCCACTGCAAGCACAAGCCCTTGCATGTGGGGGCATGCCCTTTGGCCGTGTCCAGATGAGCATGGCCATGCAGTATGCCACAAAAACATCTTTTAAGTTAATTTTAAAATGAAATATCCTTAAAACAAGAATACTTGCTTTCCAATTAATTGCATTTGCAAGTGTGTCACAAAGCTATAAACAACTGACATTTGCCTAGTAGCACAGCTGACGAACTATTTGACCAGCTCTGTTAACAATAGCTGTAGGGATGTCACTGTCTACTCTTTAATTAAACATAGTTTCTAGGGGTGGAAGGGACCTGAACAGATCATGAAGTCTGACCTTCTGCCCTGGGCTGGAATGAGTGCTGGGATCATAATACCCCAGCAAGATATCTATCTAACCTCCTCTGGAAGACCCCCAAGGTAGGGGAGAGCACCACCTCCCTTGGGAACCTATTCCAGAGCCTGGCAGCCCTAACCGTAAAGTAATACCTCCTAATATCAAGCCTGAACCTGCTCTAAATCAATTTGTGGCCATTATTCCTTGTTATGCCAGGTGGTGCCCGGGTGAACAGAGCCTCAACTATTTTCCACTGGTTCCCCCGGTGAGTTTCTAGACAGCCGCCAGAACCTCTCTCAGTCTTTTTCTCTTCTGGAGGCTGAATAGATTCAGGCCCTTTAGTCTGTCTTTGTAGGCCTGGCCTACTGCCCCCTGACCATGCGAGTGGCCCTCCTCTGGACCCTCTCAAGGTTAGCCATATCTCTCTTGAAGTGCAGTGCCCAGAACTGGATGCAGTACTCCAACTGTAGCCTGACCAGCGCTACACAGAGGGGAAGGATCACCTCTCTGGACCTGCTTGTGTTGCCTCTGTATTAATTCTTCTGTCCTTATTCTCTATTTGAAGGTGCAATTAACGAGCTGAAGCTGAGCCATGGAAAAAACCGCTGTTCTGGGCTGGTGGAAGTGAAGTATAATGGTCAGTGGATGAAGCTGTGTTTTACAGCTTCTCAATGGAGCCATGCTACAGTAATCTGCAACCAGGTGGGCTGTGGACCTGCAGTGAGTGTCCATAATGCTTCCCACTTCAAAGAAGATTCCAAACCATACTTGTTGGTAGGAGATGTTTGTCATGGTAATGAGACATCACTTGCAGAGTGCAAAATATCAGATCTGTATCCAGAATCAACATGTTCCTCTTCTTTTTTTTCTGGAATAACCTGTGGAGGTAAGAATTCAGCAACCACATGCAGGAAAATCACCATTGCAAGAAAAGATTGTCTGCCATTCCTGTGAATTAGTTAAGTATTAAATAACATTAACAAGGGTATGTATGTGTGTGTGTTGGAAGTCCAGATTGTTGAGAGGAACACAATTCAAATTTTGTAAGCTAGAAATAAGGAGTTTAAAATGTTTTTACTCAGTTCTCTGAAAACTGGAATATCTTGAATTAACAGGTACACCTATCTGAGGTTAATTTTGTTCCCTCAGGAGCTGAAAGTAGCTAATCTGTACCTAAACTAAGAAAGAAAGAAAGAATGGAAATCTTAGTATGAAGATGGAGTGAGAGGGAGAGAGAAGGGGAAGGGGAGGGGGAGGGGGAGGGGGAGGAGGAGGGAGAGGGAGAAAGTTGGGCTGGGAGGCGCATTGAAGGAGAAGTGAAGACATCATCCCATAGGGGGCTTAAGTCCTACAGCACCTATAGTCAACTAAAAGGCTGATCAGAAGCAGCAAGGAAAGTAACTACTTGGGTGGATGAAGGGAATGCTGTGGATATAGTGTATCCAGACTTCAGCAAGCTTTGAAAATGGTCCCACTTTACCTGAGTGGGATGCTGGGGAAGTCAATCAGGTCCCCTGGTGGCTACATCAGTGGCAGCAGCAGCCCCAGCCAGAAACTGTGTGTTGGCTGAGCCATACCCTTCCACATTGTCTCTATGTTATGGAATAGAGAAGATCCCACACAATTTACTGATTC
>NW_005842734.1:720313-723305 GCF_000455745.1 Alligator sinensis | reverse complement strand
AGAGTGCTGGGGTCAGATGACCCTAACTAGATGTGTATCCAGCTTTCTCTTAAAGACCCCCAAGGTAGGGGAGAGCACCACCTTCCTTGGAAGCCCATTCCAAATTTTGGACACCCTTTCCATGAAGAAGTCCCCGGTGAATGGGCTTCCAATTGATAGTGGGCATCTGTGGGCTGGATGAAACTGGGTGCAGCCCATGGGCTGTATTTTGACTGCCCCTGGGTTAGATTCGGGATTTGTATAGGACAGTTTGAATAGCGGAGATTCTGCTTCAGGCACTGGTTGAACTAGATGACCTGTGGATGTCCCTTTGTACCCTAATTTGCTAAGATTCTATGACATAGCTTAGCAGGTTTTTCTTGACTGTTGCTGCAAAAGGATGGCATCCCTGATGACTTTCACTCTTGGAGAGGGCAGGCAAGGTACAGCGGGGCATCAGTACATTTGACTCTTCCCTGGAATGTTAGGGAATTCCTAATGGTGTACCTCATTACCCAGTATGCCCCTCTGTCTTTTGGGACTCAGACAAGATAAGAGGTGCTATTGATCTGTCTCTAGCTTAACTGTTAGCCAGTGAATCACTAAGGCTTTGACAAGGAGCTGCTGAACTGCTGAAAATGTGTTGCTTGAGACTGCAGAAGGAGCAATCATCCCCTCCTGCTGCTTACCTGCCCTCTCCAAGAGCAGAAGCTTTAAGGAGATTGCTAGACTGGTTCTGTGAGGAGACCACCACTGTACCAGTTGCCACCACCTGCAACTCCCTGATCTCCTGCTGTGGTGGAGGAATATTATATCTGTATGGTAAAGGTGCTTGTTGAACGCTCTGTGAGGATTAGACCAGGTGTTTCTTGTCATTTATTCAGGTATTGCGAGCTGTATGTTGCTGGTAAGAGCTTAATTAAAGTCAAAGATTAGTGAGGCCTTATATGTAGTGAGGCCTTGAAAGATTAGTGAGGCCTTGAAAGAAGTAGGCCTTGTATTTAGTGGCAGAGTTAAAATTAACCTTATCAAAAAAATGCAAAGGCTTGTACTGCTATTGGTCAGTCATAAGGAGAGTTCGTCATGCGTGGCTATGAGTCCACAGCGTAGCTCAGAAGTTATAAATTGGCTAGCACATCCAGAAATCATCAGAAGGGAGATGCAACATTGTAAGAGAAGCTACTAATTCAGGAATTAGGTGCTGACCTGGGTTCGGTGGGCCCGTGGATCTTGAGGAGCAAAAGGAATGAATACCAGGGTCCTTCCCGGTACCCCTTGGACAGCGCAAATCGGGGATGCCTGACTTCTCTGAGCTTTATAGAAGAGGAACTTGTTGTACATCAGGCATCAGAGAGGACTGCTGATAAGTTGCTGATGTGAATTGTTATTGTCTGTCATTGTTGTCTTGTTCTATTATGTGTAGTTCTGTATTTGTTAAGTCAATAAAACTTTCTTACCTTTTTACCAATGACCACTCTCTCAATCCCGAACCCTCCCACTGGCGGCTGAGACATCTGCATAGACTCAGGGCCCCAGCCCACCCTGTGCCCCATCTTTTCCCCATAGTGAACAAACCCATGACTGCATGAATTGAGTTTGCCATGATGGGGGACCAGAGGAAGTATGAACTGACTGTTGGAGACAATTTCAGCATTTAGAGCCTGGGACAGAATCACTAAGAATCATTTCAAGTAGTCTGGGACAATACAGCCTTGAACTGCGGCTGTTTGGAGGGAAACCTGAACTGCCATGGTAGGCTCCTCTGATTGTCCAAGTGGCAGACCTGAAGCTTTAAAACCTGCTTTGTTTCTCATTCCCTTGCTCTTTTGCTTGCTCACTCAGTCACTATACCTGTAGTAAGGTACCTATATTTATCACTAATTTCTTGTTTCCCAGGACTGCCTAGGCCAATCCTACTTCTTTCTCAGTTTGCAGGAGGAGGGGGGAGGGAGGAAGTAAAAAAGCTATGTTAAACTGATCTGTAAATTGGGGGTGGGTCCACTTCAGAAACTGTGGCTCTTGTGGCTGATGATGCGCCGTAGCAGAATGGGCTGAGAGTTCCTGATCTGGCTCATTACCTGGATTGCTGTGTTGGCCTGGGAGGGCTGCCTATCTTCAGCCACAGCTGGATTGGAGTCCTTACTATGCTCTTGGATGGTTCCAGGGGCCACTGGGCCCACCACATTTTCAGACCTGACCATGTTACTTACTGCAAAGATGTGGGAGAGTGTATTGTTTCAGGTGCATGTGAGCTTGCATGTGCTGATACGCAGTTGCAGTCCTGTGCCTTTGTGAACTGCTGTCTTAGTACCTTGCACTTGGAACACAGCTGGGTTCAGTCATGGTAATGAACCCAGGTTGCCAGTTTCTTGGGAAACCAGTGATATGTCATCTTGTTTTACTGGCTTGACTAGAGTACCCACTGATTCTGCTTCTTGACCCAGATGACAATGGGATTGGATATCTTTGGGTAGTCAAATGCTATGGTCAGGACCAGTGTGACTAGACAGAGTTAAAGAGGGTCCAGGTTTGAGGCCAAAAGAGTGCAGTGTGGGATACCTGGAGGTCCTACACCAGAGAATCCCATGATAATGTGGGACAAACTATTAGTAGTTTCATAGATTTCATAGACATTCGGGGCTGGAAGGAACCTCATGAGATCATCAGGTCCAGCCCCCCACCATGGGTGTGAAATCAGCTGGGATCAAGTGACCGTTGGCTCGTGATCAGTTAGGCTCGGAAGCGGCGAGAGACGCGCGGGTGAAAGCTCGCTGCGTCCCCGCTCCCCCCGAAGCCCCCCAGAAGCCCCCCAAAACCCTCCAGCACCCGCGGAGCCCCCCGCTGACCCCGAGCACAGCCGGGGTAAGCGGGGCCTGTGGAGAGAGGGGGCTAACCCCTTAGTGTGTGTGTGGGAGGAGGCGGCTGAGTGGAGCCGGGCCAGGTCAAGCCCCGCCCAGGCCCCTACTTCGCCCAGCCCCCCAGGGAGCCGCGCGAACAGGCTGCGCACACAGGC
>NW_005842734.1:714644-716164 GCF_000455745.1 Alligator sinensis | reverse complement strand
GGCCCTGACAATCTTCACCCCAGGGTACTCAAGGAGCTGGCGAGCATCATAGCCCAGCTATGTTGGCTAGCACTATGGAAGAAAGAGACTTGGGGGTCATCATTGACCACAAGATGAACACGAGCTTGCAATGCGATGCGGCAGCTAGTAAAGCGACCAAAACTCTGGTTTGCATCCATAGATGCTTCTCAAGCAAATCCCGGGACGTCATTCTCCCCCTGTACTCGGCCTTAGTGAGGCCGCAGCTGGAGTACTGTGTCCAGTTTTGGGCTCCACAATTCAAAAAGGATGTGGAGAAGCTTGAGAGAGTCCAGAGAAGAGCCACGCGCATGATCAGAGGTCAGGGAAGCAGACCCTACGATGACAGGCTGAGAGCCCTGGGGCTCTTTAGCCTGAAAAAGCGCAGGCTTAGGGGTGATCTGATGGCCACCTACAAGTTTATCAGGGGTGACCACCAGCATCTGGGGGAACGTTTGTTCACCAGAGCGCCCCAAGGGATGACGAGGTCGAATGGTCACAAACTACTTCAAGATCGTTTCAGGCTGGACATAAGGAAGAATTTCTTTACTGTCCGAGCCCCCAAGGTCTGGAACAGCCTGCCACCGGAGGTGGTTCAAGCGCCTTCATTGAACACCTTCAAGATGAAACTGGATGCTTATCTTGCTGGGATCCTATGACCCCAGCTGACTTCCTGCCCTTTGGGCGGGGGGCTGGACTCGATGATCTTCCGAGGTCCCTTCCAGCCCTGATGTCTATGAAATCTATGAAATCTGTGACCCCAGCAAGAAATAAATCCACCTGTTTGTTGAAGGAGTCCAGAATAGATGCTTGCACCACTCTTGGGGGAGTTTGTTCCAGACTCTGGAAGCACGCACTGTAAAGAACTTTTTTCTTATGTCTAGTCTAAATCAGCCTTGCTGAAGTTTATGGCCATTAGACCTTGCTATCCCTTGGGAGCTCTGGTGAACAGGGATTCTCCGAGGTTCTGATGTCCCATCTTATGTAATTGTAGGCTGCCACCAGTCCCCTCTCCGGGCCTTGGATCATATCAATGGCTTTCCTCTGGATTATCTCAAGCTTCTCCACATCCTTTCTGAAGTGGGGGGGTCCCAATAATGGATGCAGTACTCTAGGTGCAGTCTCACCAGAGCTGAGTAAATTCGGAGGATGACTTCAGGCTTGTGCAAAGCGGCTAGTATTTGCTTTGGATTCGTATTAAGCGGATTCGGGGGACAGTGATTTGATTCAGTTATTCCAATCACTGTGCCAAATAGATTCTTCCAAATCAGCCAGGCCAATCCTCTCTGGCCTGACAATGGCTGCTCCGGCCTCCCCAGCTCCCGGCACCTGGGGAAAAAAAAGCCCCAACTCAGCAGGGGCTGCCAGGTGGGGGGGCAATCACTGCTGGCCCCCATGCCTCATGCTGCATGGGGGGGGACTGGGCATGAGCCCCCTGCTCCCCTGCTGTTCCCCCAGCTCCCCCACCGCTGCCATTCCCATCATGGTTCTGGCTGTTTTGA
>NW_005842734.1:704757-713441 GCF_000455745.1 Alligator sinensis | reverse complement strand
CCTTGAATATACTCCAGATCCAGATGTGAGGAGCAGGGAGAGTAGATTAGGCCTCTCCAGCCCACCTCTTGAATCTGTGCAGCCAATAGAAAGAGATGCATGGGCCATGAGGAAGAGATGCTACAGTGAGGTGGCTGTTGCTTTGTAATGGAAAGGGCTGTGGGTCCTAACCTGGACCATTGTCCCAGTGGGGTAGGAATTTCTGCTCTGTTCTCCATCTGTTTTGCTCAATTGAATATTAAAAACAAGATATAGTGGCTCAGCCAAAAATTTGCAAGTGTCCTTGGTGACTGTGTGGTGCATGAAATGTATGAAAAGGTCATCTCATTCTCTGACTTACTTGTAACCCAGATAGCTGTGAAAATGTGTTTCTACTGTTAAGGTAGCTGGCAGCAATAGCAGAGACTAGTTTCATAGGAGCAGACACCTGGCTGGCCCTGAATGCACAGTTCAAGCTTCCATGACTGATGAAACAAAGAGGGGAGAGAACCTGTCCCTTCTCGCAACTTCAGTTTTGAGCTGTGCAAAGCATTAGAGACCGCTGGTTCCAGATCCTGTGCTTACTTCATATTGCCACAGGAAGCAGACAAAAGTAACTGAGTAAATTAGCAGAACTAAATTAAACATAATGAATACACTAAAAAATACAGGAGACTGATTTAGAAATGAATGACAAAAGCCATACGCCACTGATATTTGCCTAAAACTCTGTTTGGCAACTACTGTTTAATGAGCTTGGGTTAGAATAGCTAGGGGATATGACTCAATGTGCTCTTCTGTAATTCTGTCCTGCTTCTCTAATTGAAGGTGTATACAGTGGAGTGAAGCTTCTCAATGGTAGCAGTCCATGTGCTGGCAGAGTGGAAGCAAAACTTGGTGATTACTTGATGAAAATATGTTATCCTGTTGCATCTATAAAAGGGCTTGCAGTAATTTGCAGAGAACTTGGGTGTGGATCAGCAGTGAGTTTCCACAACGCCAGCCATTTTGTGGAGGATTCCAGACCGTACATAGTTCCAGCAATGCTTTGTCATGGTAATGAGACAACAGGCGCGGAATGTAAGGGAACTTCCTACGCTCTGAAGTCAACATGCCCACCTTCTTTCTATACTGGAGTCACATGCTCAGGTAAGGAATTAGCCATCCTTCCTCCTGTCAGGAAATTGCCATGGAAGAAAAGGGACTGAAAAAAGAACGTGTCTCATCCTTCTGAAACAACAGGAATGTGGGTAAATATCCTCAACTCCTATAACTGTTATGCTCACTGAGAATGAGGACATCCAAGTCTTTAGAATCCCTTGATTAGCCTAAGCCCACTTCTCCCGATGCCATATTTACTATTTACTGTTTATAGGTTTTTACTCCATTTCAAATCAGAAACATTGTTTGCATTTAAAAACCTATTGTATGAGCACCTAAATAGTATTATGGACACATCTACATGTTGCCCTATGGCATAGTAAACACCTGCACTGTGCCATGAGCTTGGTGCATGGTGAGGTTTAGCAGGTACTTTGCCTTTATGGTGCACTAAAATGTGGGAGTGTGCAGCTATGGCTAAGCAGTTGCCAGTGACATGTAGATGCACGTCGTTGCTATATTGGTGTAGCATGTCACTGTAATGACAGTGCATCACTGTGGTGATGTAGCATGACATGTAGATGCTCCCAGGATGTAGTGTCAGAGAATCTGTACTGGAATATTGTATAATTGTGTTACATTGATAATGCATGAATCTGATGCATGCTTTCCTCATTGCTGTCTTGGGGAACTCGAGAAAGCAGGTTACTAAGCAATGCAGTAGTAGTAGAGAGTCACTTGGTGCATCTACAACAAACTGATGTTCTTTTTCTCCCAAGAGCTTTTTCTGAACTCAAATAACTCATCTAATGGTGTTACGGTTACCTCCCAATCTAGGTATTCATCTCCACAATCACTCTGGCTGTTGGCACGTTCCTCCCAATACCAAGACTGAATTTTTCTTTCCTTGGATCCTTCTGTAGTTTTTTTCAGCTGTGCAACATGAATATGAAGTGTTTCCAAACCATAACTCTTTTGCTCACATTGCTAACAGAATTGGCAATGAGGGGGTGCATAACTTTTCACAAGTACAAATCATTCACATTGCAAGAGGGTGAAAGAACAGATCCTTAGCTTTCAGTTTGTAGCTTGTACAACTTGTCTTTCTTCCTCTCTTTGCTTTTCTTATTCCTTCTTCTGCCTTACTTACTGTATTCTTTCTTGAGTATAAGTGTTAGGATTATTTAAAGCTGTTGCCTGTTCAACTGAAAGTGGAAACCACAAAACTTTTGTTAACAATTAGTAACAGTGTAATACGCAATATCAGAATAATTAATCAGAAAAAGTATTTAATAAAATTGTCATGTGCCCTATCCCTCATGATTGGTTAAAAATTAAATAATTGAGAAGTAGAAAATTAATTAATGTGTTTATGGACACTTAATTCCCTATTTTTAAAACAATTTTGGATGCAAACGTTTTGAAAAAATTATCTGCATTTACTAAAAGCTGAAATAGAGGGCAAAGAGTTTCATTGTTCCATTCATTGATGGATTGATTGACTCTAGGTGATACACAGCCCCGGCTGATTGAAGGTGACAATGCCTGCTCAGGACGTCTGGTGATAAGACTTGGACACACTTGGGCTACTGTCAGTGATTCCCACCTTGATCCTAAAGCTGCCAGTGTGATTTGTAATGAGCTACAATGTGGAGCAGTTGTATCCATCACAGAAGGAGCTCACTTTGGAGAAGGACAAGGGCCAATCTGGACTGAAAAGTTTCAGTGTGTGGGAAATGAGTCTCATCTTGCTTACTGCCCCCGAGCACCACCCATGAATCAGACAGGCTCACATGCAAATGATATTGGCCTCATATGTTCACGTAAGAATTTAGTGTGGTATCTAAAAAATAGGAATATAGAAATGTAGTACCAAAACAGACCTCCTGAGACACTGAATCCAACCCCTGGCATTTTCAGGAAGCCATTTATTTATTTACTAGGCAATGTCCATTATGAATCATGGGTGGGTGACGGGGACGGAGTGCCACCACCCACCACCCTGTTCCGCTGCCGGTCTGTGTCTGGCTGCGCGCAACCTCCCCCCACCCTTCTCTTTGTTTGGCCCATGACGCGCCCTCCCCCCCACAACACCCTGGACACACACCAGGCCACACATCACCTTCCACACACCTGCCACACACACCACATCCACCCAGCGACATACCACACCCACCCACACAGCCACCTCCCTCACACACCCAGCTGTATACCACCCACCACACCCTGTCACCCACCACACACCAACCCAGCAATATCCACCCACCCAGCCACATGCCACACCCACTTAGCCACACATTTCACCCATGCACACACCCAGCAACACACCAGGCACATGCATGCTCCCAGCCACATGCCACACGTATCCCATCCCATCCCACATGCTCCGGGTATCCTATGGCCCGGCCTGGCCAGTGTCCCGGGCCGGGCTGGGGGCAATCAGAGCCCAGTGGTTCATGCAGGGACACAGTGTGGGGGAGCTCGGGCTTGGGGTGGGCGGGGATAAACATGCTCCCCTCTGTCAGCTCTGCCCAGTGTGAATAGCAGCAGGACCTGCCCTGCCATGGCCCTACAGGAGCTGCTGGACTCCCATTGTCCCAGGACCTGGGCCGGGCTGAATGCAGCCCTCGCCCTTGTCAGGAACACCAGCATAGCCCCAGCCCCAGCCCCAGTCCCTCATGGCCCTTCCAGTGGTGGTGGTGCCTGCCGTGACCCCCCACTCCCTGCTCCTCTACATACTTTCTGCTCCCCTCCAGGCTGGCTGCTGTCAAGGGAAAGTGCATTGCGGTGGCTCCCTGAACTTTGACCACATCCGCTCGCTTCCCTGAGCCCTGGCACACAGTTGTGCCCAGGCCCCCTGGGCCAGCCAATCAGTACCTGCCCTCTGGGCAGCGCATGTGCAGTTGGCTCAGAGCGTTATGGACACAAAGAGACACAGACAAAGCTTTTATTTTATTAGAATTTATTTATGTGTTTCTTTCTTTCTTTCTTTATAAGCTGTCCTTCCCAACAAAGGCTCACCCTTTCAAACCTACATACACAACACCAAGACAGCATTGATATGAATTTTGGGCTTGGGTAGAGCAACGAAGAAATATTCCTTTGTTGGAAGGAAGGACAGCAGGATTGGAATCCATTTCTGGTAAAATCCCTGAAAAGCCAAGATAATCAGAAAGGGGTTGTCACTTTCTGATTTCCCATTCTTTGACTATTCAGTATAAAATGAGAAACGGACTGTTGTGCTCCTCTCTAATCACTGTCCATCTTCTCTTCTCCTCAGGGTTCACAGGGTTCAGGCTGGTGAACGGCAGCACACAGGGCTCTGGGGGATCCAGGTGCTCGGTGCCTGGGGCACCGTGTGTGACTCGCGCTGGGATTTGTCAGATGCCAACGTTCTCTGTCGTCAGCTTGATTGTGGATTTGCAGTGTCAGCTCCAGGAGGAGGGCATTTTGGGAGAGGAACGGGGCCCGTCTGGAGAGACACATTCCACTGTAATGGGACTGAACCCCATTTATGGCACTGCCCGGTTACTGCCCTGGGAGTCTCTCAGTGTTTCCATGACCGTGATGTCAGTGTGATTTGCTCAGGTGAGCAAAGAAAACAATGAGTCTGGCCCCAAAAAACACTGGTACAAGAATTTTCCACTCAACCATTTTCCACTTCCCTCACCTGCTTCATAGTGGAGGAATATCTAAGAGGACACTGCTTTTATATATATAGTCACTGCTTTTATATAGTCACTTCTGTTATACTTTCTTAGTGCAATGGAGCAAGAGCCTATTACAGTGATAGTTATTACTTAGAGATGCGCCCTAATTTAGATGATTTGGTAATTGGGGCAAGGTTTCTCAGTGAAATAGTTAGCCAGTTCAGTTACTCAGAGAGAGACATAGTCTACAGGGATTGCTTACTGTTCCAGAATATAATGTGTTGTGTAGTTCTTGTCATTCATTGTTTATATTTGACCATATGATCACTACTCCTATGTCAGAGCTTTGTTGTCTTGGCCACTAGCATCACCCTCCTCTGTGAGACCACTTCTGTATTCTCTGCATAGAAGGCAAGGACTGTAGTGAATGGGGCAAAGCCGATGCATAGCCCTTTAGTAGCAGAAGAACCTTCCTCTCTGCCATAAGAATTACTCTATCTTCACTGAAAATTTCTGCTGCCACCCAGTAGCCCGATGAGAGTCAAGACACCCTCACTCCTTCAGGCAGTTGCCATGGTTCATTCAGCAGGTGGTATCTTAAGTTATACTTCGTAATGTGGCACACGGCAGCTGACTGGAGCTGCCCAGAGCTACCAGAAGCATGCAGGTGAACATATCCTTTAGCATCTTGGTGGCCATAGCTACTGTTTGCTGCTAGAATTTCTGGCAGCAGATGCAGAGGAGTGAAGCATATTCTTAGACACCGAGACACCTTCAATCAGCACCTTCAATCACCTGTTGGGATGTCTCCCAGCAGAAGTCAAAGCTATGGTATCTTCTCTCTACCTTCCTCAGGCTATGCTTATATAATGGCAGGGAGAGCTGGGACTGCTTCTACTTTAATTAGGGCATCACCGCAAAGTTGCCTTGGCCATCTGGTGGCAGGGGGTTTCCTTTTGCTGGGGCTACACCCTCACCCCTGACAACAGGAGCTCTGCAAGGAGAAAGCAGAAGCTGCATCCATACCAGGGGTTTTGCCAGCAGAGCTACTTCAGGTATAGGGTCTGATCTTTCCACACTCGCTGCCAAGAGAGCTCTGATGGCTGACAAGCAAAAGTCCTGTTTTGTTCCTTGGCCTCAAGGAACGCACTTAATCGGAGGTCCTGGCTAACAACTCTCTGCCAGGGCTCTAGTCTTGAGTATAAAAATTCTAATGAAGGATTCTCCTGTAATCCTCGTAACAGCAGTTGTTCTTCTTATCACTGTAGCTCTCTGAGTATTTGATAACCAGTGAAATTTCATGCATACATTCTGCATTTTATGTAATGGAATGTAGAAAGTGATATTCAATGCATTTTCTCTCTCTCCTGAGGCCAGGTCTCTCTGAATCGCTTATACTGTTGAATGGAGAGAGCCGGTGCGATGGGCGAGTCGAGATTTCCCTCGGTGGAACATGGAGCAGAGTCCTGGATGATCAGTGGGACATGAATGATGCCAGCGTGGTGTGCAGGCAGCTGCAGTGTGGAGCTGCTGAGAAAGCCCATCACCCTGCCAAGTCTGAGCCTCCCTGTCTGAGGCAATGCAGGCTGGCATAGCAGAAGACGTCAGTGTTGTTTGTGCAGGTGACTCCCCTGAAAATCCTACAAACACCTTCTTCTGTCAGGGGTACAGCCAGGAAGTAAGCGGTCAGGGTCACAACCCAGGGGATCAGGAACAGACAGGTCAGGGAGCAAAGGACTGCAGTTGTCATGGGTCAGGAGCAGGGGAGTCAGGAGACTGAGGGCTCTAATGTGCCCAGATGTTGGTAGTTTTGAAAAATGAGACCAGGGGTCAGGATCAGTAAGCAGGGATCTAGCCAGAGTGACTAGCCAGGAGGCCTGGAGCAGCACTTCTAGCTTATGGGATTGGGATATTGGGGATTACTACAGGCCGGGAGCTGGCTGTCAGAGAACAGGAGTCTGGCTGGGAACCAGGATCATGGTGGGTCAGGGAGTCAGCAAGACAGGCTGGGAGAACAGATTGTTTTCTTTCCATTTTCTTTCCTTCCTCCTCCTCCTCTTACGTTAACCCTACTCTGTGGGCCATTTCCTGTAGGAGATCTCCCAAGGGATCTTCACTCGATGTTCCTGATTGTTTTTCCCTTTCCTTTTTATTTTGTGGTTCAAAAGTATCTTAAAGAGGTATCTTTCTCTCCACAGGGATTATATTGCCATAAACCTTCCCTTTGCTTTGCCATGTGCCCCACTTACCTGCACATTGAACAAATTAGCCAAATGTGGGCTGCTGCTAGGTGTCCCTCTTTGCCACATTTAGGACAAAATTTTGGCTTTCCATAGTAATATGTAACACTGCAGTTAGCACCCGCTTCTACCAATGTGAGGAGATTGTATACTCCTTCGGGACTTGAGGGGTTGTGGGGTCTGCTTTTGAAGGGCTTTGGGCCATTCAAGTGCCTGTCCATATCCTGTTTTTAGCCCCTATTTTACTAATCTTTCTTATTTCCTCAGAGTGCATCTTTACCTATATTCATAAGTCTGTTTCAGTGAATGTATATTAATTTCTACCATTCTCTCTCTATTATTTGGCGCCACACTAAAAACAGTGTACATCAGTACTGGGTTACCCATGGCATCTTGAAAGCTGCCTAGAAATTTCTGACAGCCTTTTTGGCTCCTAAAACTCAGATCCTAGTCTAGTCCCAGAGATATAGAAATGAAGCAGTTTAGGTCTGATGGGCAGACTTTCAGTATCTTCTGAAGCACAGTTTGATTTCCAGACTCATCATCTCCAATTTCCCAGTACCAGAGAGAAGCTCGGCTGTGGCACTTATACTCACAAGTGAGCATCGTTGATTCCTGCAGGTCCCTCCATTTTTTCTTCCCCTTCCCCTCTCCCACCAGGAAGGGATGCAAGTGCCTCCACTGTTGCCATCAGTGTCACAGCCACAGTCACTGTCTCCTGCGATGTTGCCATAGCCATTATTACTGTTGGTTCAGGGTCAGCTCCTACCTGCCATCCTGGGTAAGCTTTTTGAGAGAATTATCCTGGCGCATGTCCACGAGGAACCAGCAGGGAAGCTTAAGCTTAGGGGCAAGGAACATGGGTTCATTCGAGGCAGGTCCTGTCAGACAAAACTGGTTGCCTTCTATGACCAGGTCACAAAATCCTTAGATGCAGGTGTAGCAGTGGACGTAGTCTTTCTGGACTTTAGGAAGGCCTTCAACACTGTCTCTCACCCCATTCTCATTAAAACCTAGGAGACTGTGGCATCGACACCTACACAGTCAGATGGGTCACTAGTTGGCTGGAGGGCCGCACCCAGAGAGTGGTAGTGGATGGGTCATTTTCGACCTGGAGGGATGTGGGCAGTGGGGTCCCCCAGGGCTCGGTCCTCAGGCCCGCACTGTTCAACATCTTCATCAGTGACTTGGGTAAAAAGCACCCTGTTCAAATTCGCAGATGACACTAAGATGTGGGGAGAAATGGGCACGCTAGAAGGGAGGAATAGGCTGCAATCAGACCTAGACAGGTTACAGGGGTGGGCGGATGAGAACAGGATGAGTTTACACACTGACAAGTACAAGGTGCTGCACCTGGGGAGGAAGAACCAGCAGCATACCTACAGGCTGGGGAACTCCCTTCTCATCAGTGCAGAGGCAGAAAAGGATCTTGGAGTCATTATAGACTCCAAGATGAACATGGGCCAAACAGTGTGGGGATGCGGTCAGGAAGGCCAAGCGTACCTTGTCATGCATCGACAGATGCATCTCAAGCAGGTCCAAGGGGGTGATCCTCCCCCTCTATGCGACACTGGTCAAGCCACAGTTGGAGTACTGCATCCAGTTCTGGGCAACGCACTTCAAGAGGGATGTGGACAATATGGAGAGGGTCCAAGGAGGGCCACCCTCATGATCAGGGGGCAGCAGGGCAGGCCCTACGAGGAGAGGCTACGGG
>NW_005842734.1:703630-704607 GCF_000455745.1 Alligator sinensis | reverse complement strand
TCTTTCCTGCCATGGCAGGGGGTCGGACTTGATGATCTGCTCAGGTCCCTTCCGACCCTACCAACTATGGAACTATGAAACTATGATTCCTGCAGGTCCCTCCATGTTTTCTTCCCCTTCCCCTCTCCCATCAGGAAGGGCAGAAAGTGCCTCCACTGTTGCCTGCAGTGTCACAGGCACAGTCACTGTCTCCTGCTCTGTTGCTGTAGCTATTATTACTAAAGGTTCAGGGTCAGCTCCTACCTGCCATCCTGCCAGAGGGCTGAGCAGACAAAGGCCACTGCTGCCCAAGCAGTCAGAGGCCCAGGACAAACAGGAAGCCAACTATCATATTGACCAGTCTTGTGTGCTCTGAAAGACCTGCTGCTAATCAGTAGCTAGTCAGACCCTTACCCCTGTTGAGCTGGGGGCTGCTTGGCCTGCTTGCTGACCTAACTCCTGACATCCATAATCGAGCAGAAATATGACCATCATAGAACTTGCCACCAGCCTACTTTGTGAAGTGATCTCACTTGGATGCAAAGCAATGTTAACACAAGGGTCAAATCAGTACATTTTTGGTTGGTAGGATAACAATATAGCAAGTTCCAAAGCACGGCTGCAATTCTGCCTCCTGTACCTCTGATGGGGGTAGAGGGAGGCACAGCCTATGTATGAGCCTGAATTACTTCCTGTCCAGTATCAACTTGTATTCTAACTTTGCAGATGTTTTCCTTTATTTTTACTTGTAAGAACAGGTTTCTAAGTAATTTCAATGTATGAACCTTATTAATATCAGAATGATTTGCATGGAAACTATTCAGTTATTAATTTGCCAATTAATTGCTGGGATTTCTCCTTACAGGAAGCAGGAGGATCAGACTGGTGAATGGGGCAGGTCGCTGTGCTGGGAGAGTGGAGGTTTATTACCAGGGCACCTGGGGGACTGTCTGTGATGATTCCTGGGACTTGTCTGATGCCAGCGTAGTTTGCCAACA
>NW_005842734.1:701921-703528 GCF_000455745.1 Alligator sinensis | reverse complement strand
GGAGCTGTGGGCATGTCCTTCCAGGAGCTGGGGCCAACACAACTGCCGCCACAAAGAGGATGCAGGAGTGCTCTGTTCAGGTCTGTTCTATAACTGCTCGCATGAGCCTGGTTACCAGGGGTATACTGGAGTATGATAGAGATGAGAATGATAGAGATCCTCTTTGACTGTCTATCTTTCTTTCTCACTTACCAACACATGAAAGTCATTTCTTGTCTTCCCATTTATGAAAGTCATCGTTAGAATACTGCTTTTTCCCATAATTGCCCTGCATAGAGCTGGCCATGATCTCTGGGATTTCAGTATGCACACTGCACGTATGATCAGAATCAGGTCAGTACAAATTGTTTTTTTGCATTTCCTTCTAGAGTTCATGGATCTGAGGCTGGTGAATGGTGGTGACTGTGCTGGACGGTTGGAGGGTTTCTACAATGGGACCTGGGGGAGTGGTTGCTCCAATAATGACTGATATCACCATTGAAATTATATGCAAGCAGCTCAGCTGTGGAGTTGGAGGGGCACTTGAAAGAGAATTTGCCTATGGAGCAGGTTCTGGTCCCACATGGCTGGACCACATTGAGTGCCGTGATCATCACAGTTCCCTTTGGCAGTGCCCATCAGAGCCGTGGGATCTTCAGTCATGTGATACTCGGATAGAAGAGACCCACATTTCTTGCAGTGGTAATTCTGAAAGAATCTTTAAACACATACACGAGCAGATGATACACCAACACTCTCAGATGTACAACTGTGCCTGCACACTTGTGCACCCATTAACTGAGGCACTGAGGTAGAAAAATATTGCATTTATTAGGCAAGGTGCCTGTGAGGTGCCTATATATTAGGCACCCAGTTTTATGGGTGATATCTTTTACTGGATCAAATGTTTAGTTGGGAAAGACAGATAAGATATCAGGTACCAAAGTCCCCTTCCTCCAGTCTTTGGGAGAGAAACAGTCACAGTAGAGCATTAGACATTTTTAATTGATTAGAACTTTTTTCCTTCTGAAGATTGGAACAAACTGTTTATATTATGGCGATGAAAATCAGTGATGCACCCAACCTGTGAGGTTTCAATCTGGGTGAGGATTTTCCAAAAATCTGTTTGTGTATATTTCTGCAGGTGGCTTGGATATATGTGTGAAGATGGTGGATCTGAGCTGTAGGTTCATTTAGGTTCCAGATACAGTAAAATTGTTTCTCTTCACTGGAATTCCCTACTACTACTGGTGTTTTTCAGAGAATAAAACTGTTCGCTATCAGGTTCTTTATAAAAGGATAGGGAAGAGACTCAAAGAGAGAAAGCATGGTGTGTGGAATCACAATCACAAACACTCTTGTAGAGAGCTGCAACAAGTTTGATAAATTATAGATTTCATAGATTTCATAGACATTAGGGATGGAAGGGACCTCGGAAGATCATCGAGTCCAGCCCCCTGCCCAAAGGGCAGGAAGTCAGCTGGGGTCATAGGATCCCAGCAAGATAAGCATCCAGTTTCATCTTGAAGGTGTTCAATGAAGGCGCTTGAACCACCTCCGGTGGCAGGCTGTTCCAGACCTTGGGGGCTCGGACAGTAAAGAAATTCTTCCTTATGTCCAGCCTGAAA
>NW_005842734.1:691571-700772 GCF_000455745.1 Alligator sinensis | reverse complement strand
CCGGCTTACTTGAAGGTATCCAGCTTCTCAAGATGTTCCTTCACGAAGTCAGCATTAATGGAGGGCAGGGAATCACCCTCACCCGGACTTCCCTGTCCCGTAGCGGGCATGGGCATCCCATGGGGCTGATGAAAGTACAATGCAAAGTACCTATTTAAGAAGTCTGGGTGTCAGTTGTCAGTTGTCTCATCTGGTTTAGCAGGGTTCCAATGTTGCCCTTGCTTTTCCTCCGGCTCCCCACATATCTGAAAAAGGACTTTTTATTGTCCTTGATGCTCAAAGCTAGCTGGAGTTCAGTTGCAGCCTTGGCTTTCCTGGTATGTTTATAACTAAAGTACAAATCCTTTGGGTATTACATAATAACCGTACCCATATGGCAATGTAGTTACTACGTCATGATCGTGCTTTAATACTTCCAAAAGAAGTGCTAAAGCATGGCGCAGTACTAGATGGTACTGTGTTGTCTATTGGGCAAATGGTTATTTTTAGCTGCTGCTATGCCATAGTGGCATGCTATAGTGAGGGAGTACAATCCTACAGCAAAGTAGCTGTTGGTCATGTGTAGATGGATATGATCGCTTTGTCGGTATAGCATGTCACTGAGGCGAGTTACCGTTGCATGTAAACTTGCCCACAGTGTTAAAGTGGAGGGGTTATAGATTCGACTTCATTTTTCATGAAACACAGTAATTAGTCCACTCATGGTAATATTTATTTCTGTAGGAGGAAAAGAAAACAGTACACAAAACTCATTTGCTGCGTGCCCAGGCTCTAGAAACTGCACAGGTATCAATGCTTCTCTGTATCTCTTCTTAGTCCCTAAAGGACCTTAGTCCCTAAGGTCCCTAAGGACCTAAGGACCAGCTGTCCCAGTAACATGTGAGTTTTTAAAAGCTCCGTGTTGTGCAAGGAAAGGATGGACGTTCGGGGAGAGCAGAGGTTTGGCACCACGGCTCCTGGGGAACGGTGTGTGATGACTCCTGGGACATGGCAGATGCAGACGTCGTGTGTAAACAACTGGGCTGTGGACCTGCTGTGTCTGCCCTGGGTGAAGCAGCATTCGGGGAGGGGACTGGCCCCATCTGGCTGGAGAAGTTGGACTGTCGAGGGACAGAGTCATCTCTGTGGCACTGTCCTGCAAAGCACTGGGAGGACAGTAACTGCCACCATAAAGAAGATGCTGCTGTGAATTGCTCTGGTGAGTGTAAGCCTCATTCCACAGGTTGGAAAGATTCAGTTAGGAAAGCTTCCTGCAGAGATGGTATGTGAGGCTAGAAACAGATGTTGTCAGTGGAGTGTGATTGGCTGTGCTGTGATAGGTTGTGGCACAGCTGATCACACTCCATGGACATCTTCAGATACACCTGGTTGCTGAGCCCTAACTTACCATGTATCTGCATGAGGGGAAAACCAGCTTGCAGACATGTCCTTGAGTTGGGCAGGGGACCCCTGTGGGAATTCCCCCTCTACTTCTGCTGGCCTGCATGGGGAAACCCTTATGCAGGGCAGTTGTGCACCTGTGTCTGCAAGTGCAATGGTGAGGGGAAGCTCCCAAGCGGGGTCCCTTCTCCATGTTGCAGCCTGTGCATCACACTGCTGTCAGGAATGGGGTGCTAACAATGTAGAAGGTGCACCCCCTCAGGAATCTCCTCCCCCCAGGACTCCATGCTGCAGGGAATGTGGGGAAATCCCCTGCAGAGGGATTTTTCTGCATCCTGCATGGGGGGCATGTTTGCAAGTGATGTCACCGGAGGCCCCTGCAGAGGGATTTTCCTGCACCCTGCACTGGGTGCAGGTTTGCAAGTCATGTCCGTGCAGGGATGCATCTGGGTAAGGTGGGAAAGCAAGGCAGGTGTTTCTAAAGCTTGATGGACCAATTCTACCTGGGAATAACTGGGGTTTGAAGGATCAGCCCCCTCCATCCTGAGTAGCATCTGGTTCAGGAAGGCAGGAGTGCCTGGGCAGGTTTATGCTGCCTGAGCACTTCTGCCATAAGCAAACATACTGGGCCTGTTATAAAGCCACCCATTCTATTACTACTTTCTGTTGTGCCACAAACCTGAGCATTTGTGGTGGGACAGAGGATATAGACATCTGTTTGCTTTCAATTTTTGCTGCTATGGAAATTTGGATAGCAGTAGAAAGGTGTCAGCAATTTCCAGGCTGAGATTGCTTTCTTGATGGTGGTCTATATCTGCAGAGGATGGGCAGCTGTAAGAACTACCTAAGGAGGCTCCAAATATGGCTGGGAAGGATCAGGTAGGAGTGGACTAGCCATTAGCTGGGATAGCAGAATTATAACAAACTAAATTATAGTTCATGGAGATTTATGGAGCAAAAATAATTTAGGTGGCAGATATTACCTGTTCAGGTAATGCACCTATGTAACTAACTGCGTTAGCTAATGATTGGCCTAATAGTGTATATGTATTTGTATATAAGATCCATAATGGTGGAAAACTTTGAATCTGTTGTCCTTGCACACATCCCACTGTCAGGCAGCCTTATCACCTGGGCATAGTCAATAAAGCTAATCTAGTTATTTGCACTGTGGATCTCTGTTCAATCCGTTATGCAGTAAGAGCTGGCAGCCCCTTGGCAGCAGTAACAGTGAGTGACAGGGTAGTTAGAAAGCTTGGAGCTTTCTGTGGAGGGGTGTTGGATACCCCTCCCTGGCAATATATCTGTCCCCCATTCCTTGGCCACAGGAACAGATGGCGAGGGGTGTAACCTTGGAGGACCCAGATGTGCCCAGGTGTCAGCCCATGGAGCCCCTGCTCTCATCTGAGGCTCCGGTGTTCTAGTTTATTACTGTTGTCTCCACTGCTCCTAAAGCACTGGGGGACTTCTTTCTCAGTTGGCCCAGCACTGTCCCTGCCCCCTTGAAGGGAGAACATATATGAGATGTGCCAGTTCCACCTGCAGCCACACAGGAGGACCATCTCTTTGGTATATAATGCTTTACCTCTCCCTTCCTTCAGACTCCAGCCCTTCTCTTTTTTCCCTTTGCAGATGCAACAGGAATGACCACTTCCCCGAAGGGAACAGGTAAAGAACCCCCTTCCAATAAGTGCTGCATTTTCCTGAGAGATGACCTGTAACCTGTGCTCTGGGAGAAGGAGCTTCTTGACAGAAAGTCTGATATCTATGAGTCAATGGCACCTAGGGTGGGTCCTGCAGGGCACGCCGACCAATAGGCTTTCCTGCTCAGTGGCTTTCCGGTGATGTGCCTGGGCTTCTGACTCTCGCTCTAGCATGCGAGTTCCTCTCCTGTCTCTCAGTATTTGACCTTCTGGCCACATACAGTACAATTAGTAACTGGGGAAGTTCCCTTGAGATTCATTTGTCTTTCAGAGAATAGTCTCTACTGTTCCCATGTTTGTTTCCTTTCAGATCCACCTGCCACAGACAGTGGGGGAGACATGGTGCCCATTGTCATCTGCATTATTCTGGGGGTCCTTCTCTGCTTGGTCCTAATCATTGTGGCTGGGCTGGTGCGAAATGCCAGAGCACAGCAGAAAGGTGTGTCCCAGTGGGTCTAAATGATATAGGAATACCTCTTTGAAGTTCCAGGGAGAGTTGTGGAGTATGAGAAGGAAGAGGGAAATAGTGGAAAAGCCCCCAGAGGGGGGTGGTTAACATCTTTCCTGTGGGTCAGATCCAGCCCACAGTGCTCTGCTGTCCAACCCGTTGGGTTCCCAAAGAGAAGGAAGAGGGAAATAGTGGAAAAGCCCCCAGAGGGGGGTGGTTAACATCTTTCCTGTGGGTCAGATCCAGCCCACAGTGCTCTGCTGTCCAACCCGTTGGGTTCCCAAAGGATCCTGTGGATAGACTTGCTGATTGTGGCTCTGAGTGCTAGATCGGGCATGCAGGGTGGGTCAGGGTCTGATTCCAGTGTGTGGGGCCCAGGGGTGGGGAGCATGGAGCCCTCGAGCCTGATTCTAGGTGGACAGTGTGGCACAGATCCCTTCACCATGTCCACCATGCCAGGATTGGGCTCTGCCCCTCCTCCTTCCCCCACTGCGCATACCTGGCCAGAAGTGGACTCTTACTGGGCAGAGGCACCATGGAGCCCCCGGCCAGATCTTGGTGTAAAGGTCTGGCACAGGGCATGCTCCAGCCTGCAAAGTGGGGCCGTGCTATTCATCAGGCCAATGGAGCCAAAAATGTGAGCAATAATAACCTAAAACAATTGGATATACTGTGGAAAACGTTGAAACTATAGATGTGTGAAAGAAGGTGGCCATTTATCCAGTTTTATTGAGGGCAGCCCAGTTTTCTGTTACTCTGTCCTCTTTCCTATTGATATGAAACTGGATGCCTTTATGTCCTCTATTTTTCTCTGCAGAGTTCCACCAGTCTGTCATAAAGGCATCCAGGTTCATACCAATAGAACAGAGGACAGAGTAGCAGAAAACTGGACTTTCCTCTATAAAACTGGACGAATGGCCACCCTAGTGAAGAACAGTTTTGAGCAAGAGTGGATAATGAATTATATTCACTGGAGGATTGAATCTTACAGACAAATGCATCTTCAACTACAACAACATTATAAAACAGAGAAATAAGTGTTGTTACTCCTGAAATGTAAACTTCATGTTGGGAGAGGAATTATTGAAACTGCTGTGTGGGCAATAATGTGCAGTAATGAAATGAAAGGGACATGGACATTTTAAGAGGATACATTTTGTGATGATGGAACAGATAAGGAAACATCTCCAAAGAGAAGTTTTTAAAGGGGACACTTTAGTTGTCTAGACTGAGATATTTTCTGGCAGGAAAATGAAGCAGAACTACTGATAGTCCCACACTGATTTGAAGGTTTAATAATGTTTCCCACCTCCTGTTCTAATAACTGCTTACTCTTTGCTTTCAGGGTCCAGAAACGTCACGCAGCCCTTCTCTGAGGTCGTCTATGAAGAGATTGACTACAGCCCAGTGAAGGAGAAGCAGGAATTATTTGTTCATTCAGGTCTGTGCATTGCATTCCTAACACAGAGTCACTATCTAATTCACTTCCCATCCTGAGATCTTGAACTAGACCTAATTAAGTGTAGTTTTGCACTGGGCTGAATGCCGCCAGCACTGGTTCTGTGATGAGACCAGTGAACTTCTGTCAGTGAAAACCCCACCCTGCTTATGAACCAAAATGTTGCTAGTCCCAGCTTCTGGGACAACTTCTGTCACATTGCCCATGCTGCAGTTTTGGAGTGGAACATCTGTTTCTAGGGCCAGATAATTTGAAAATAGCTTGGGAACATTGGAATAATGATTATTCACTATCTCCTTTCCTTTCCTTTCCTACAGTGGTCAGTGATCTTCTGTGTGTGGTCACTTTCCCTTGAGGTTTCTTCCACCATCATCCTTTCTCCTACAGAGTGTGGCATTGATTTAGTTGTATGGCAGAGGACAGAGACGAATGGGTATAAAAGACATCAGCAAGTGAAGTGGATCAGCTGTGACAATATGTGCCTCACCAGCTGATTTGCTTCAATGGGTAAAATAAATGTTGCCCATTGTCCTGAATTGATCAGGGCCTGATCCTGTGGGGCAACAGGTGACTTGTTCCCTGATTACAGAGCTGTCTCAGAGATTCCCCACAGCACATCCATGTAAAGGAGGGAGCTGAGGTTGCCCATTTACACAGGAGTGCATCAGAGACTACCCTGTAAGAGAGGAAAGCTAGGCAGGTGCTCTGGGGCCTTGAGGGAACTGATCCTGCAAGATAATTCCCAGGCTGTGCAGGATTCAGCCTCTTAAGTCCTAAAATGCTAGCCTGGGGCAGCTGAAGAGCATGGGTCGTTCTGGGTTGTCTGTGCTTTTGTGCATAATACAATCAGATTGCCACTGAATAAAATGGCAGAAAACATTTCCATATTCATTGCAGCCACAAAGTTTGGGCATTTGTGGTATGACAAGGGGTATGAATTCCTGTTTGCTTGGCCTTTGTGCGTCCATAAGAATTTAACACCCTAAGAAACAGAAAAGACATGCTGTGCTCCAAGTCAGGAGAGGGGCACATTGTCCAACAGTAGGTCTTTGGCAGTTGAAATACTTTGCAGTTTCCACAAATCTGGATTTTTCCTGGATAAGTTCATTTTCTGTTGGGAACTCTGAAATGAAGCTACAGCTCTCTGGCTCTTCCTGGGTTGCTCTGGAGAAAGGGCTTCTGTGGATGACAGGCTCCTGGCTCTCAGAGCCATTGGGACTCTTGAGGTGGCTGATTTCCCAGGCTGCTGCCTCATCTCAAGAACTCTATGGAAAATAAGAGTTTTGCTCAGAAACTGATGGAAAGAAGAATTAAAGATATGAAAGGAAGATAAAATGGGACAAGATGAACATGGGTTTATCAACATACAGTCCAGTAATACTGATATCCTCTTATGAAAAAATAATGGGGTTGTTGAACAAGGCTGAAGTAGTGAACTTAATTTATCCAGGTCTAAGCAGAGCATTTGTTAGCAGGCTTCCCAGGCTGAATTAATGTATTTGATCAAGAGAGCAGATCAGGGATGCTGATGGGCTTCTCAGCCTTTTGTCCCTCAACTTTACTTAATTTCTCTATTCAGTGTCAGGTCTGTCCTCATCACTATTAATTCCCATCTGTATTTCAGAGGCCTCTGTACTGCCCAGAGATGCCACCAGCAATGGTTATGATGATGCTGACGAAATTTCTGATGCAGAACACAGTTCTGCTTTTCACCAGAATTACAAGGAAGTCAGTGAAGCCCCAGAGGAAAGTGATGGGAGAAGGGATTCACAGACAAGTGAGTAAAGTTATTGTATCTCACTATATAATCTCTACTCATGCAGTCTTTAGTACTTAAAAAAAACCCTGTCATGTCTGGAGATTTCATAAGACATGACTATGATGATTTCTAAGAAGTTCATCATGCTGAAGAAGTTCTTGTACCTCATCAAAATAAAGAGAAAGCCCCTGAAATCCCCGTGGAAAGTGGAGTCGCATCATTATGTAAAAGGTTCTGTTTTGCTTTTAAAAATGTATAGCAAGTTTTCCAGTTTTCAAACTTAAAAGTCTTCAAAAATGAAGCATGCTTAATCTAAGTTTCAGAAATAACAAAGGGAAGAAAATATTCTATTTATTTTAAAGTTCAAAAATATAAGTTACTCCCACAGTAGTTTGAGGCCTCACTCAAGATTCTTGAAGTTATGCAATGGGAAGTAATGGATATACCTATATTTCATTGTGACCTTGAAATCACTGCGGTGGAGGTGTCTGGGGTAGCTCACCTGAATGGGAAGGCAGGGTTCAGAACTAAGTCACTTATCATGTGCTTCCCTTGATATTTTCAGGTTGGAGTCTGCACTATAAGAATGTCTGTTTTAGAGCATAGGCTCTGTGAGGACACAAATGCTGCACGATTAGATGACTCTTCTTTGAAATGCTGACTGGGCCAGAGTCACTAGAGACAGTCTGTGTATAGCAGGTAGCCTGACCAGCTTCTTATAGAGGGTGATGTAGTTGCAACCATAGTAGTTTAAGTGACATTTTTTATTTACCATTGATCAGGCTGTATGAATAGTTCCTGCTTTTATATTCCTAAAAAATTCTTCATCCTAAAGTTAATGCATTTTCTTATTAAAACATTTCTTAAAGCTTGTTCCAGAAGTGATATTTCTCTCAGCCTGATGTGTTGGGTCAGTCCCAGGGGATGGTAATGGAGGTAGAATGAAAAGAATTACAAGACAAGATAATAATAAAGTGGTACCTCATTACTGCAAGCTGTTTGCAGGATATTTGATTTATAATTCTGTGCATTGATGCTATCCAATGAAGTAAGGAAATATTGATAAAGACAGAGCGGACCCAAATGTAGAATTCCTGTTCCAAACTTCCATTTGAACTCCAAGGTTATAAACTGACTGTCATTTTCTGGCCCCTTCACATACTCTCACAAGATTAGAAAACAGTGAAAAGAAGTCCTTATTTTTCTTGTAGACAAGGTTCTTTGGGTGAATCTGATATCTTTTATTAGACCAACTAAATAGTTAGAGAACAATTTTTCAGCAAGCTTTCAGGCTCAAAAACCCTTCGTCAGGCTAAGGAAGTTTCAGCAGTTGGTGTGTGCTCTTCCTGGTTAGAATGAAAAGTAAAGAAGCCAGAGGCTGTGCTGGTATGCATACAAGACAGGCAGTCAGTGAAAATGTAGATTGTTTCATTTTTCTTCTCTTGAAATTCTTATACCCTGGGAGCCCAGCACCCCATGCATCTTCTCCAAGCACCCCTGCCTGGCAATGGTGCAAGTGATGTCGGGCTTTGTGTGCCCCAATCAGCTGTGGATGGCTGCAGCAGCAGGCAGGCCTCAGCTTCGTCACCTGCTCCATGATTGGTGCCCTCTGGTATCCCCTGCCAACCCAGGGCTCCAAGCATGCTTTGGACTCCTTGAGGGACCCAAGCATCTGAGGCTCCAGGAAGGGGAGCACTTACAGGGGATCCACACTGTTGAAGTGGGGTGCAACTGCACCATTGCAGTCCCTCCACCCTCTTCTCCCTGCCCCAGCCGATCTGCCCTGGATCACATCCACATTTATGGCTTATGAATATCTTGTGTTGCTTTGTTTTGTTCATATGTAGTTGATAAACCCACTCTCTCTTTTGAGGGAAAATTACTTATGGAAATTTTTCATGGAGTGAGTAGTTGTTGCATTTTATGATATGATATAGTGGTTTATGACCAAGGTGACCCATGTGCACGTGCAGTTGGAAATGCTGTCTTGTTGGTGCTGAGATTCTGTGAGAATCTCTTCTAAAACTCTTTGGTTTATCTAAATGAAGGTCGGGGTCAAAGACAAAATGACCTTGTAGTACACGGCCCTTTTCATCCTACAGGAAAAAGCTGAGGAAGGTGAAAGGTAAGATAAGCTTTATATATTCCAGGCTGAAATTACTAAGGTCCAGATCCTTGTCCATCTATTAGGCAGCTAAAAGAACTTAGATGCACAAGTTTTATCATACTTGTACTTTTTCATATTTCACAGTTCGGCTTCAAGACAAGCCTACAACTGGTTCTTGAAAGGGATGGTCACATTGATCATCAGGGCTTGTTCATTGTCCTTGTCTGTTTTGATGATGTCTGGGTGCAGCTGGCTGTTGCAGCCTGGGATGGTGTGGTATACTGCTGTGTTTCTATTATCTCTGAGATGGCTTTAGTAGCCAGTCCTGGACAGTGTGTTGTGCCC
>NW_005842734.1:670560-691292 GCF_000455745.1 Alligator sinensis | reverse complement strand
GCGGGTTCTCTAGTGGATGGTACTGTGGAGTGGCAGCCAGTTGAGATAGGTCCAAATGATAAAACATCAGTCAGCAAAGTGTGTGAGGATCCCCTGGAACATGAAGTGGTTGCTGGTGTCCCAGTTTGAGGTAACCTCAAAGACTTTGCCCTGGTTGGGTTTCACATTCAGCTCGCTGATGCACTTTGCCTGCACACTATCCTTCAAAAACCTCTCCAGGTAGGGCAACTGACATTGGGGTGGGGGGAGTTGGGGGGTGGCCAAGTGATTGGCATCAAGGGCTGGGACCAGCAAAACCCACAGATCCTGCTGCTCCTTGGACCATGTCCAGAGGTAGGCCATGTGTTTCTTGAGGGATCATATGTTGTTCCAGGCTTAGCTCCTCAGGAAGGCAAAGTGCACACCATCTTACCTGAACTCTCCCTTCGGTGACCTGCTCAGGAACATGGCCGGGTCTTCATTGGATGGAGCCCAGAAGCATGGGAAATACCCATAGTAGAACGTGGCATAGCTGTGCCTAGATAACCCCTGACCAGTGGCTGTCCAATCTCTTCTTGGACACCTCCAGTGATGGAGAGTCTACAATTCTTGGAGCAGCTTGCTCCACTGCTTCAGTCTTGTAACAGTGAAGAAGTTTTCTGGATAGCCAGTTTAGACTTACTTTGCTGCAACTTCAAGCAATTAGTCCATATTCTCCTCTTTGCAGCAAGAGAAAAAAGTGTATTCCCTCATCTTTATGGCAGCTCTTCAAGTGTTTGAAGTCTGTTATCATGTCCCCATTTAAAAAACCTTTCCAGAAGCTGAACATGTCCAAATCCTTCAGTCTCCCCTCTTTTGACTTCCTTTCAAAACCCTTTATCATCTTTAGTATCTGTCTTTGGGCCCTCTGTAAATTCTACACGTCCTTTTTAAAATGTGGAGCCCACAACTGCAGCCAGTACTCCAGATGGTTCCTAACCAGTGTTGAATAGTGTCACCAGATTTGACTGTCACTTTGGGGTGCGCTAATTTATTAAGGGTACATTTCTGGGGTCTCTGTAATTCTATTGTGTGTTACTTGTGTTTCTATATGGAGCTGTATCTCTCCCTTCTGCAAGTCCTCACCCCCAATGGTGCTATCTTGCAGGACTCAGTTTCAATGGGGCTGGGTTCCTTCAACCACTGAATCAGTCAAACACATATACTCACACATACACACAGATTAACAGGACACACCTGAGCAAAGTCGGGTTATTCAGCATTGATAGGCTTTGTGCGTTGAACTCTGTTCATCCCTTATTTCAGCAGGACAATAATAAATGCAGTTAGACACACATACACACATGCTACCAGAGTACGCCTGAGCAGGTTGGGTCTGATCAGCACTTTCAGCTGATACCCTCACGCGCCTCAAAACTCAGCACATCCCAATCTCTTGTCAGAGTGGTCCAGTCCTAGTTGTAACTCCTAGGGCTGTGTGAGGCTTCGGACAGAGCCTCAGATCTGGAGAAGCTTTGGATGCTTCAGGGTCCGAAGCAGCACATCTGGGTTGAAGCACTGGCCTCGTTCAGCTTCCTGAAGTGGTTCGGAGCTGCCTGGGAGATAATTGGGATAAAATATAGACAATAAAATATCTATAACTTTGTTTTTTTTTTGTCTGATTTGGATGCAATTCTCAAGGATGGTAGACTCTGCAGAAAGGCTGAAGCTGCCATCTATAACAAAAAAGTTATAGATATTTCATTGATTCCCCATTATACGCTATGCCGGATCTCCGAGGCTCTCCAAAACTTCAGAGCTGCTTTGGCCAGAATGAGGTGGAAACCCCGTCTGGAGCTCCAGATCAGATCGTGGCCATCCAAAACAGCTGGATCTGAAGCAGGATCACATTGCTGCCGACCCTCACAAGCCTAGTAACTCCCTTGATGAGCAGATCCCACCATAGTCTTGGGCATTACAGGGATCTTTGGCTTAGGTAAAAGAAGCATTGCTGCAGAGCAAATGGGGAGGTCAAGGGGAAGGAAGAGTAAATGAGGTTCAGAGAGAGAGTATAGCAACCAGCTTGACCATAGCAGTTATTTATTGCCAGGTATATGAACTTATGATGATGCCAATAGTAATAGCCATACAAAACAGACAAATAAAACAGTTACAATATTACATAGTTTCAGTTAGGTATTTGGGGAAGTCTAGCTCAAGTTTGATCAGTAAAAGTCCAGTTTAGGAAGCTGTGCCCGGAGTAAGAAACCAAAAGTCAGGTTCCTGGAGTCAGAGAGAGTTGGGGTGTCAGCCCTGAGTGAAGCTTGAACCAGTCGCAGTTTCCACGTGTTTGTTGGAGCTGGCAGAGAGGCAGAGCCCTCAGCATGATCAGTGAAGGGATTCCAGGCAGAAAAGGAGTGGAACTGGTGCAGCTTTTGGATCCAAGCACCAGGACAGAAACTTGAGCTCGGGTTTGGGTGTTGTAGAGAACTCACAATGGCTCAAGGGAGAGCACTAGGTTTGTTTAGGGGTAAACAATAGCTCATATGCTGGATTATAGGAACTGATCCCTCCCGGCTGTGGATGGCATTGCTCTGAGGGAGCTCACAATACAAACAGGCAGATTCAGTGTTTTGGGTATGAATAAAGGAGTCATTATTAGAATTGGCCTGATAAATGCTGAGCTGGGTGTATGTAGACATGGGTTGATTAGCATTTGGAGCAGAGATCCATCATGCAGTACTCCCTTGCTTCTCTGGTCCCAGTCCTGTCCTTGCCTTGGAAGCTCTGTTCTCCATTCTGATTGCTAAAAAAGGTACGTTCCTGCCCCATCTCCCATGTAAATGAGTTGCCATCCAGTTCCGTCTCCGATGTAAATGAGAGCAGGGGAGTTACTTCACTCCTATCACCCTTGTCTGGAGGGCTTTAGGTGTGTCTCCCACTGCATCTTCATTGTCTTTTGTAAGTCCTTCCTCTAATCACTTCTTGTTCAGGTGGGGCAGGGGGTGCTGAGTCCTTTGTGAGTCAGACAGGCTTTGCACTGTGCCAGGGTTCCCCAAGAACACAGAGCTGACAGGTAACAGTAGAGAGTTACTATCATTTCCATATCTTACACCTAGTATTTCTATTGATGCATCCCAAAACTGCATTCACCTCTTGTGCAGCTGCATCACACTGCAGACACTTATTTAGTGTGTGGTCTACCAAGACTCCCAAATCCCTTCCCATAGAGTTGCCATCCATCCAGGTGTCCCTCATTTTGTATTTGTGTTTTTGACTATTCCTCCTGAGGTGCAGCATCTTGCATTTGTCGACATTACACTTCATCCTGTTAGTTCTGGCCCAACTTTCCAATCTGTCAAGATTTTGCTGAATTGTGATCACATCCTTCAGCACGTTCACAGTCCTTCCCATGGGCCCATTAATAATGACCTTTTGTTTGTGGCTGCTGAGCCAGGTATCAATACACATTGTAGTAGTTTTATCTAGCCGACATTTCTCCAATTTCTTTATGAGAAGGCCATGCCTAGCTGAAGTCTAGATACACTATATCCACAGCACACCCTTCATCCACCCATCTAGTTACTTTGTCAAACACGAAGATCAGGTTTTCTTGACCAAATTTCTTTTTTTATAAATCCATGCTGGCTGCTTATGATCAGTCTTTCATAGATAGATTCATAGATTCATAGATTGCAAGGGTCTGGAAGAGACCTTGCAAGATCATTGGGTGCAGCCCCCTGCACTATGCAGGAAAGACAACTGGGGTCAGGTGACCCCAACCAAGTAACCGCCCAGTCTCCTGTTGAAGATTTGCAGGGTACGTGATTGCACCACCTCTGGAGGCAGTTTATTCCATAGTCTGGACACCCTGACTGTGAAGATGTTTTTTTCCTAAAGTTAAGCCTGAAACAGCCTTCCAGGGGTTTGTGGCCATTACTCCTGGTTTTCCCCAAGTTGCCCTGGTGAACAGCTGTTTGCCAAGCCCTTGGTGTAATCCCTTGATTACCAAGTTCCATCTCAGCTACCAAGTTCCATCTCAGCCTTCTCTTTTTCAGGTTGAAGATGCCCAAGTCCCTGAGCCCTTTCTTTTATGGTTTCCCTTGCAAGTCTCTGATTATATGGGTGGCTCTTCTCTGGACTCTCTCATGCTTTTCCGTGTCCTTGTTGAAGTGTGGCGCCACGAACGGGGTGAAGTACTCTAGCTGCAGTTTCACCAATGCTGAGTAAAGTGGAAGGATCACTTTCTTGGTTTTAGTTGAGATGCATGGGGTGATGCATACCAGAGAAGTTTGCCCTGCTGGCTACAGCATTGCACTGACAGCTTATGTTGATACTATGGTTTATTATTTCCCCTAGGTCCCTTTCAGTTGTGGTGCTAGTCAAATTGGTGCCATGAAGCTTGTAAGTAGGTTGGGGATTGCTCATCCCCAGATGGAGCACTTTACATTTCTCAATGATTAACTTTATTTGGCTGTGATCTGCCCAGTGTGCCAGCATGCCTAGGTCTCCATGTATATGTAGCCTATCTTCAAGCATGACCATGCTCCTCCACAACTTGGTGTTGTCCACAAACTTGGCCAGTGAGCTCTTCACTCCTACATCCAAATCATTGATAAAGATGTTGAAAAGCACTGGACTGACACAGATCTGTTCATTAGAACTCTCTGCATGCTTCCCCTCAGCCAGCTTCCCACCCACCTAACTGTCGCACAGTTAAGCCCACAATCCTCCAATTTTTTTGTGAGAACATCATGGGATACCAGATCAAAGGCCTTTTGGAAGTCTAGGTATACATGTTGAACTCCTCTGTCTTATCCAGATGGTGATTTACCTGGTCCTAGAAGGAGACAGGATTGGTGAGACAAGACCTGCCCATGACGAAGCCATGTGCTATCATTCAGAATCCTACCTTCTGCAAGAGCATCAAACATAGACTCCTTGATGAATTTTTCCAGGATTTTCCCTGGGACAGAAGTTAAGCTAATTGGCCTATAGTTGCCCGGGTCCTCTCTCCTCCCCATCTTGAAGATGGGCACAACATTGGCCCTCTTCCATTTTTCAGGGACACCCCCTGAATGCCACGAGTTTTGGAAGAGTTTCGTCGGAGGTTCTTCTGACTGGCCAGCTCCTTCAGCACTCTTGCATGAAGTATATCTGGTCCTGCTGACTTAGAAATGCCTAACTTTTCTAACTGATCATGCACCAGCTCAACATCAACAGTAGGAAAGCAATCATTCCCACCACACCCATTCTGAACCCTATCTAGTATGATTTTCGCTTAGTCCAGTGAAATACCAAAGCAAAGTAGTAATTCAGTAGTTCAGTTTTCTCCTGAGTGTTGGTAACCAGCTGTCCTAAATATTAAGCAATGGCCCCACACTTCTATTTGTTTTCCTCCTGGTTCCTACAAACCTAAATTCTTATTTGCATGGATTTCTGTTGCTAGTTTAAATTCAGTCACCACCTTAGCCTTTCTAATCTGCTCCCTACAAGTGTGGGCTGTTGTTGTATAGTCCTCCTCAGGGACTGTCCCAAGCTTCCATTGATTATATGCCTCTCTCTTCTTTTTTCAAGAAGACCACGATATCCCTATTAAGCCAAGAGGGCTTACCAGCCCTTCCACTACCTTTCCTCTACAGGGGAATGGACTTCTTTTGTGCTTCAAGGATTGTGTCCTTGAGGAACAACCAGTCTTCACGCACTCGTTTCACCTTTGGTACCTTGTCCCGCAGTGCTTCACCTACTATTGCCCTGAGCCTGTTGAAATTTGCTTTTCTGAAGCTCAAAACTTCAACCCTGCTAACTGATTTGCCTGCCTTGTGATGGACAGTGAACATGATGGTTTCATGGTTGTTTTCACCCAGGCTACCCTCTATATTCAAGTCAGTCCAGATCATATCCTTTGACCAAGATCAAGTCTAGGAGAGCGTTACCTCTGGTTGGGGCATGCACTTGTTGAGTCAGGTAGAGCTCTTTGATATAGGGCAGGAAGCAACATGACTGATCCAATTTAGCTGAGTGTTCCTTCCAAGAGATGTCTGAGTAATTTAAGTCACTCATGACGACTGTGTCCCGTGCATGTACAGCCTCTGTCAGTTCTCGAGAGAACTCCAGATTGAGCTCCTCCCCCTGCTTTGGTGGTATGTAGTATACACCTACAGTTAGGTCTGTCTGACTGTGCCCCCACCTCTCCTGTAGTTTTACCCAGAGGGTTGCGAGCTACTTTTCTTTGGAGCCGATGTCAGCCTCCAAGGAGGTGTACTGCTTCCTTACATAGAGAGCTACACTTCCACTTTTCTTCTCTACTCAGTCCCGTCTGTGAAGGTTGTAAGTCTTTATGGCTATGTTCCAATCATGTGTGGAGACCCACCAGGTCTCTGTGATCCATACAAGATCATAATGCCCACTGGACAGTAGGAGGGCTAGCTCCTCCCACTTGTTCCCCATGTTCCTGGCATTAGCGTGCAGGCCCCTGAGTCCTCCAGTTGAGACCCTCAATTTCCTGTCACGCTGAAGGAGAACCATTCCTTCAGCTCTTGCAAGGATGGCTCTTGTAGCATCCTCAGCTTCGGAGCTTACTTGTGTGCTGATCCCCGGGCATGCTCCAGTCAGTGTTTTCCCATCCCTTTGTGATCTTTGTTTATAGCCCTATCTAGAGGACTGGCCATCCTGGCTGAGAACAGGGACCTACCCCTCCATGTGAGGTGGCTGCTGTTTCTCCCTAGGAGTCCTTTCTCCCTGAAGTGTGTACTGTGGTTGAAGAAATTGAAGATCTGTAGGTAGCACCACTGCCAGAGTCATCAGTTCACATCTACAATGCATCCTTCCCTCCTAGGTCTATGGCCTGTAACCAGAAGCATAGAGAAAAATACTACCTATGCCCCAAACCCCTTGTGCGCAGCCCCCAGAGCCCTGTAATCACTCATGGCTCATTCTGGATTACTCTCGGACGTGCCGTTTGTGCCCATGTGGATGAGGAGCATGGGGTAGTGTTGTCCTACCTTTCCTCCTCCAGGTGCTTACAAATTGCCTTCCTTAGGGTATTCTATAGTAAATTCCCAGGTATTGAGCTGAGGCTAGCTGTCCGTAGTTTCCCTGGTCCTCCTCTTTGTGTTTTTCAAAGATGGGCACTACATTGGCCCTTTTCCAGTCCTCTGGTACCTGGCCCTTCTCCCACAACTTCATTGCCAAGGGCTCTGAGCTCTCCTCTGCCAGTTCCTCCAGGACCCTGGGATGAAGTTTATCTAGACCTGGTGATTTGAATTGAGACCAAACAAATGCTCTCTGACCATCTCTTTTGTTATCTCCACTCTCAGCCCGTCCTCTTCCTTATCCACATAATCCTTGTTAGGTTTCTGGCTGCAGCTTAAAGTTTTTGTGAAGACTGAGGCAAAATAGGTGTTGAGTAGCTCTGCCTTCTCTGCATCCTCAGTTAGGAGTTCCCTCTGACTTGTTGACAGAGACACACGGCTTGCTTGGTCCTTCTTTCCTGGCCAGTATATTTATAAGATCTCTTCTTGTTGTCCATAGCTTCTTTTGCCAGATGAAGTTCATTCTTTATCTTTGCCTTTGTGATTTTGTGCCTGTGGTTTCCTGCAATTTAATGGTATGATTCCTATGTAGCCTACCCATTTTTCCATTGCCAGTACAGTCTCAATTTGCATTTGAGGCATTTTAGAAGCTCCTTGTGCAGCCTCCCACCAGCTTTTGAACAGATTTGTCACCTGCTTGAAGAGTGTTTTATCCACCTCCTCTTCCTGATTGGGTGGCCTATAATAAATCCTCACCATTACTTCAGTGCCACATGTTTCAGCTGTCATTTTCACCCAAAGGAATTCTGCTTTGCTATCTTCTTCTTCCTTAATTAGGGAACAAGTGTATGTGGTTTTTGGCATAGAAAAACAGTTTCTTTCACCCCTGTCCTGATGAAACAGGGTGTAACCCTCCATGGTGACATTGCAGTCAGAAGAGCAGTCCCAATGAACGCCAGTCAGATCATAGTTCTTTTCATAGCCTATAGTTTCCAGCTTATCTTGTTTATTTCCTATACTTCCTGCAATTGTATATTGGCATGAGATGCATTTTGCATTTTGATTTTCTCACTGCCCTTTTGCACAACTTGTTGAAGTTCTGTAGCTCTCTGTCACTTTCCCAGAGTTTAGTTGGTTCTCTGAGTCCTTTCCCCTCTAGACTGTGTTCTGTTGCTGGAGGTTTTTGATCACCATCCCTCTTGGAGCCTAGTTTAAAGCTCTCCTTGATCAGACAGCACCCAAAAATGCTCTTTTTGTTCTCTTCAGATGGATCTCACCTTTGATAGAATTATTTCTCCCAAGAAAATCTGCCCATTGTCAAAGAAGCCAAAGTCTTCACATGGACATCACTATCTCAGCCACGTGTTCACTTCCAGGACATGCTGATCTCTGCCTGGACCCCTCTGTTCTACAGAAAAGATAGATGAGAAGACTACTTATGCTCCGTGTTCCTTAATCCTCTGCAAAAAACCCTGTAGTCACTTCTGATTTGGTCAGTGCCATTCCTGGCAGTCTCATAGATGTCTTCATAGACAAGCAGTGATGCATAGTGGTCTGAAGGATGGATGATCTTTGGGAGACTCTGTGAGGTGTAGAATTGGGGGTCCAGGCAGGCAGCACACCTCCCGGGCCCCCAAATCTGGATGACATATTGGTGCCTCTGAGGTAATCACCAGCTACCACCACTCTTCTCTTCCTTCTTGAAGCAGTAGTCCTGGAGTCCCTGTCTTTGGGGCCTTGCACTTCCTCCTCTCTCAGCTCCTGCCTGCCCTGCCTCACGCCTGCAGATATCCTTTCCTCTGCCTGTTCCTCAGCAGTTCCGCCACTGAGTGCTTGGAATTGGTTCCCGACTACAATCTGCTCCACTTCAATTCTGGGTCCCTCCTTCTTCAAGTAGTCACTTGCTGTCACTTCTCCTTATTTTCCTTTGGCCCCTCCAGTACCAGGATCTTGTGGCTCTTGCTGAAGCCATTTTCCTGGTCTCCCGCCTCTGCCCTTGCCCCTGCCAGCAATGCCCACCACACAGCTGCTCCAGGCCTGCCTCTGCCAGTGATAATCAGTGCCCCGTGCTCCTGCTGGACATAGTGCTGGCCCTGCTGGCCACTCGCCTGCCAATGGGGGCTAGGACACCAGCCGCAGGAGGCCCTGGTCAACCCCCTCCTCCTGTACTCCCTGCTCCAGCCCACCTACTATTCCACCAACATGCACCCCCACACCCTATCCCCCACCAACCCCCATCACCACTCTCAGGACGCACACATGTTCAAAACAAAAAAGCTTTATTACGCTCACAACACCAAACCTCATCCCTACTCCTTCCCTTCCCAACACAAAGAGCCTACTCTCCTGTCCATCCTCCCTCCCACCAAAAATAAAATACCTGCTTCTCAAAGTGCAGGATATTTACAATAGTCTCAGTCTCTATCTGAGTACTGGAGTCAGGGGGCTGTGGAGTAGGGACACCTAAGGGGAGAACCCAGGGACAGGCACCCAGCACCCCATCCTTGGGCGGTTCCCTTGCAGCTATGCACGCTATGGTATATGTGGTGGATGTAGGGCTCCCTCCGGGGTGATAGCAGTTGCTGGTTCTTTGGCACAGCCAGCTCCCCCTCTTTTGGGGGCTATCCATGGCCAGCAGGGTCGGTGTGGGGTTCTGTCCCCACTGCTATCGGCTCTGGCTCAATGCCCATGTGGAGTTGGGACAAGCGGCGGGCCTGTGCCCAGGCAATGGGAACTGGATGGCAGGGGGCCCTGGATAGGGGCCAGGCCAGGGGCTCCAGAAGGCAAGAGATGCAGGAGGATCTTTTGCCAGGGCCAGGAAGGGGCCTGCTGCAGGGTGGCAGGCGGGACCCAGTGTCCCTACCGAATCATGGTTGGGGGCTGGGCATTGTGGGGGTGGGGATGGATATGACCAGCAGGCCCAGGACAGTGTCCAGGGTCTGGAGGTTGGCATCTGAAGCCTCCACTGCCTGGGCCTGGAAGCCCACCTGGTGCTGTAGCAGCACAATGAACTCCTGCTCCAGAGTCTCCATCCATGCCCAGTGCTCCCACTGGGCTTTATCTCACACCTGGTCCCAGACAGTCTCCTGGGCAATGTTCTTACCCTGTCAGGACTGCTTCCATGCCTCCCACACCTGCTCCCATGACTCCAGCTCCTCTGTTACCACCAACAGCTGCTGGAGCAGGAAAGTCTGGTTTTGTGGGCACTATTGGCACAGCCAGTGCATGTGAAGGGTTCCAGTGCTGGGTGGTGGCAACGTGAAGCCTGCATCCACACTTGGGGCTAGCGGGCTCTTCCCTGCCGAGGCAAGAGACAGAAGCCTTTAGTCAGAGTTTGCAACATTTGAGAGATAAGATGCTCTGCACCAGGGGTTGTGCACTACCCAGCATCAATTTGGGGGTTGGCTGTGCATGGGTACCCAGAAACTATTGTAAGCTGGCCAGGCCGGTCTGGACCCATGTAGCTGGCACCTGAGCCCTCTGTCTTCCTTTGCTCCCATTTGTCTGTCAACACACTGGGTGCTGGCTAAAGGCAACCTGCCTCCCACACCCCATTCTGAGGGAGGGTGAGGCCAAGCTGTTGGCAGCACTTGCTCTCGCAGCACTTGCTCCAATCCCTGCTCTCGTACCCTTCCCTGCCCAGCCCATTGCACCTGGGCTTGAGGTGTGTGGGGCTCCCTGAGAACTGGGGTGAGGAGCTGTCTGTGCCCCAACCCTCCCTACTGGGGGCCTCTATGAGGACGTGCCCCAGTGCCAGCTCCCCCCAATGCTGGCTCCACACCCTGAGTGTGCCTCTGCTGTGTGTGCCCTGGGTGGTATGCAATGAGCTGTTTGTGCAGGTGAAGGGGCGTCCATGCCACTAGGCCTTGGTGCTGATGATCCTCCCGCTGCCCTGGCATACCTGCACTCCTGATTTGGGACCCTGAGCTACAAAAGTGTGTGGGGACAGCCCAGGCTGCCCTGCAACCTCCACCACCACCTGGAGGGCTACCTGTGGCATTGCTACACATCCCTGCCCCCGGCTGCTGAGGAGGACATAACCACTGGCATTGCTGCCTTCCTTGGGTATGAGAGGACTATGGCTACACAGCTACAGGGATACAGGCTACTGACTAAATCTTAGAACTGTATCCCACCTCTCTCTGTGCTGTGCAGGGGAAACCCTGGGCCAGGGGACTGAGGATATGGCGGGTAGGGCGGAGAGGCAGGGGCAGGGTTGGGGCCAGGGCTGGGTGCAGGGATGCAAGTACTAAATGGCAGTGTCTACTGAAGTTTCTGTGCAGTAGCATTTTGAAATGCCTTTTAGGTGACACTGACTGTGTTGGAGCTCATTACTGCTGCAGAGTGGCGTTATGTCATGCTTTGTGCCATGTAACACTACTACGCAGTAGTAACGAGCTACCACATGTCAGCATTTCATGTTGATGTGACCACAGTGTTGTTGATTCACTTTTGGTTCAGTTCATCAGTGGTATTTAAGACTGATTTGCAGTTTGTTATTGTTTTTAATTATGTATTTGTATGATTGTAGAGACTAGGAGCTGTGGTTTCAAGTCCCATAAAAACTCAGAAGAAGATGGTCCCTCTGCCAAAGAGGTTACAATCTAAGTCTAAGACAAAAGCCAACAGAAGGATTCAGGCAGAAAGGGATGTGCAAGAGCATGGTGGGGAAATGCAGGGAAACAACAGGGCAACATTGATCAGCAGAGTAGGCAGTAATCTCATTGTGCCAGCAGTCTGTGTGTTCTTCAGCTTCTCACAAACAGCAAGGCATTGCGAATTTTGAGGAGGATTTTGAGAGATGAATAAGCTAGGGTACAGAGAAACAGAAGGAGGAACTGCTAGAAATGTAGATAAGAATCAAATATTATCATTACAGAGGCTGACAGACAAATGGCTTGCATACTTTTTACATAGTCTCCTGTAAAGTTAGAAGAGATTTATGTTGTTGTGGGGGGTGCGGGAGAGGGGGGGTAGTGTGTGTGGAATATACCCCAGTGGTTATTTGTGACCTAGCCTATCCCAGCCTTGGGATATCTTTGATTTTAACTTGTGCTGGTCAATATGGCTGTGCGTAGCTTCGGTCCCTGATTCAATTTGTCAGAAATTTGGCCTAATTCAGTGGCTGAATCTCTGAATCTGAATCAAGTTAGGAGACCTTTTAATCTCTCTCAGTAGAAATGGAACACTTGGCATCGATTTGGAGAGATTTGGAAAGATGTATTGATTCGGACATAGACACAGGTTGAAACGTTTTTTCTACATATGTCTAGGTAGCAGGCGGCTAATAATGCTGTGATGCTGGGGCACATGGAACATCCCACAGGAGCCCGGGGGGCTCCCCAGAATGCTCGGCAGACCACCCAGAAATGGAGCAGAAACACTTCTGGTCCACTTCTGGGTGTGCTGTGGAGAGTGCAGGCCCCTTCCTCCCCACCCCCATTCCCCTCCCGGCTCTGCGACTGGTGCCTCCTGGGTCCGGGGGCTCACCCAGGATCCCCCACAGCCAATTGCCAAACCAGGGGTTCGTGGAGGGCTCCCACCATGGTTCCTAGTGGACATGAAAGTGGACTGGATGTAATTCTGGTTAACTTCTGGGTTTGCTACTGAACATGTGGGGGATCCCTCCATGCTCCGGTGGGATGCTCCATCCATCCCAGCATTGCAGCATTCACAAACTGCGCTGGGTACCTTGAGGTATGTAGAAACAACATTTAAAGCTTTTCTATGGCCAAACTGCTGATTTTCCAAATCAGCATCAAATCTTCAGATTAGGATTTGGCTGAATCAATTTGAGACAGTGATCCAAATCAACGAATCAAATCACTGCCCCCAATTCGGGCCAACTCACTTTAAATTTCCAAGAAAATACTTTTTACATAGTCTCCTGTAAAGTTAGAACAGATTTGTGTTGGGGGTGGGGGGAGCGTGTGTGGAATATACCCCAATGGTTATTTGTGATCTAGCCTATCCCACCTTTGGGATATCTTTGATTTTAACTTGTGCTGGTCAGTAGGGCTGTGCGTAGCTTTGGTGCCTGATTCAATTTGTCGGAGATTTGGCCCAATTCAGCGGGGACAGACGTTCTGCAGGGAGATGAGCGACACAGCGAACTTGTTTGCTGGCATGCCGTATGTCGGATCAAGCATCATAAGTTGAAACTGACATCTTAAAGTTGAAACAGGCTGTCAATTTATAAATGTTGTAAGTGCAAAACGTTGTAACTCCAAGTGTTGTAAGTCAAAGATTACCTGTATAGCAGTTGCTGCAGGGCCTGAAAATGGAACATCAGGACCTGGCTGTGCAGACAAACCAGTCCCTGGCCAACATCCCACAAAGGGAGGATCAGGACCCCCGCTGTGAACCAGTGCTGTCCTGGCCAGAAAAAACTTGAGTGCCTATCTCTGGAGCCCTGCTGTGATCTCAAGGGACACAGCCAGGGTGTGTAAGTGGTGCCAGAGCATGAACAGGACCAGCTGGTTCAGCACCAGCACTCTCCCATGCAGGGAGAGACACCTCAGGAGCCCTGACCATTCCTGGAGCCACTCCACCACCCTTTCCTCCACTTGGTGTCAGTTCTCCGGTAGGAAAGGGTCTGTGGGGGACAGGTAGACCCCCAAGTAGGGAAGTGAAACCATGCTTCAACGGAACCTGTGGAGTGTGGGTAGGAGTGAGCCCATCTGCCACCTGTCGCACACTGCCAGGACAAAGCTCTTGACCCAGTTGACCCAGGCAGAGGAAGCTGCTGAGTACAATGCCCTGCAGGCGTCCACATGCACCAGGTCATGAGTCCTGGACCGTGAGAAGTATGTCATCAGCGTACACTGACAGGATCAGCTTCACCGACAGCTCCTAGGACATTAACCCTGCCACCTGCCACTGCAGGAGGATGAGGAAGGGCTCCAGGGCCAAGGTGTAGAGCTGTCCTGACAGTGGGCAGCCTTAATGCACCCCTCTCCTGAATGGGATGGGCTCCATCAGGGTGCAGTTGAGCTTGACCAAACACTCTGCAGAGGCATACAGCACCTGGAGAGCCCACGTGAAGTGGGGCCCAAAGCCAAAGGCCTGCAGTGTGCCTCTGAGGTACCCGTGATCCACTCTATCAAATGCCTTCTGGTCCATGGATAGGAGGGCAAAAGACATGTCCTTTCAGCATGCTGCTCTAGGAGGTCCTGAACCAGGTACAGGTTGTTGAAGATGGAACATCTCAGCACCGTGTACGTCTGGTTAGGATAGATCACGTCTGTCAGATTGGACTTCAGGCACAGAGAGATGGCCTTAGCTACCACCTTGTAGTCCACGCAAAGGAGGGACACCGGGTGCCAGTTCCTCAGATTGTGGGATCCTTCCTTCTTTTGCAGGAGGATCAGCATGGCCCTCTGGTGTTATAGGAACTCCCCACTTCCTTTGGATTTGGCCCAGACCTCAGCAAAGTGCGGGCCAAGGACATCCCAGAAGGCCCAGTAGAACTCTGCAGTCAGCCCGTTGATGCCTGGCACCTTGTTTCCAGCCATCAGGCAGAAGACAGCTGAAAATTTGGCCAAGGTGAGAGGAGCCTCCAGCTGGTCCCATTCGCCTGTGCTGACCTGCAGGAGTACATCCCACAGGGTCTGACAGGCTTTGGCATTGGTCAGATCCAGGGAGAAGAGTTCTTCATAGAAGGCTTGCATGCACCACTGCATCTCACCTGGACCCGTGAGGGGGTGCCATCAACCGCCAGAAGGCAGGTGATGTGCTTCTTGGCTCCCTGCCTCCTCTCCAGGGCATAGAAGAAGCAGAAGCCATGGTCCATCCCCCGAAGGAGCTGGACACGTGAGCAGACAAACGCACGATGGGCAAGGTGATTGTCCAGTGTATGAAGCTCTTACTGCCTCTCTGCAGCAGGCAGCCTGGCACCACCTCAGCATCCTGGAGAACCTCCTGCTGCAGGCCTGGGGAGAACAGGGTGGCCACTTTGCAAGAGGTGGCCGAGAGGTGACTAAAAAAGACCCTGCCTCCCCACTCCAGTCGCCAGTTAAGCTTGTGGGCCAGAGTCATCAGGGTCTCCTGCAAGAATACTACAGGGTACCCCACCTCCTGAAGGAAGGAGAGCACCCAGCATCTCCGGAGACCCTTCCTGCAGCTGTGGACATTGAGGGTTTTGATTTTAAATACGCTCATGGCTCAGTCAGGGGGTGGAGTGGATGGTTTAGCATGGGCCTCGTGCATCTCAATGCCCGGTGTGGGGTTCGCCAGCTCTAACAGTGCCCTCCCATAAGTATAGAGGACATCTAGAAAATTGTGGGCTCACCTATAGATCTGGGCATTGCAGCTTTTGGGCACCTTGCCTTCCCTTGCCAGTGCCCTTGCAGTGGCAAGGATGCAGTCAAAATCTCCCAAGCAGTCCAAGGCGAGCTGTACCTTGCTGGTGGGCCACTGGGTGTACTTGCAGTCAAGAAATACAAGTAGCTCCCCCTGCCTGTTCTCAGGCATCTTCCTCCTGATCCTGGGGCTCAGACCCCAGACTCTAGTTGGGAGTGGGAGAGCTCTGCAGCTCCCTGGTGCACCATGTGAGCTGGCTGGAGGACACCAGAACAGTCCACTTTTCCACTGTTTATCGCCTCCACCTCTACATGCTTGTGTGCTGCACGATCCATCATGTTGCCCTCATGTTCCATCCAGACGTCAAGTCCTTAGACTGGGACCTGCTCAGTGACGGCATGGCTGGGGCAACCCAGCGGCTGAGTCTGTACTCCACCCTCATCCTACAAGCCACTGGGGACCTCAGCTGGTGACTCCTCCATGAAGCCATTGCCACAGATGTGTATGTGGTAAGCTGCACAGACACCCTGGTCTCCTGTCCTTTTTGCGGGCAGAGAAAGATCCTGATATGCATGGCTCTCGAGTGTATCAGGCTGCAGCCCCTCCACCTCCTGAACCTTCTCCAAAGGTTCTGGATGAATTTCAACCCCCACCTTTTTATTTTTGGTCACCCCATCCATGGCCCCACCAAGTCCCAGGACCTCCTGGTTAACCTTTTCCTGGCCCTGGCCAAGTGGGCTCTGTACTTGAACAGGAAGGAGGCTCTAGCCAAGAAGGTGTGCAGAGACTGTGGAGCTGCTTTTCTCTCACTTGTCTGGGCACATTTCCAGGCATAGCACAAGTGGGCGGCATCCACTGTCTCCTTAGATGCCTTTGGGGACCCTTCGGAGAACTTCTTTTTACATTTTGAACCCTTGACCCCCACATGGACTGGTTGCAGCCTGGCTCTGCAGGGTGCTGCACACTGTCTGGCAGCTCATGGGTGCTGTGGCTGTCACCTGGGGCTCAGCACCACTCAGCCCAAGTGGCCCAGAGCTGTGAGATAGTGCACAGTGCCCTGCTGAGCCAGGCTGAACCCACAGGATGCTGCAGCATGGTTTCCAGGTGGCTGGGGCTGAGCCCTGCTGCCCCCTGTGCAGGGGGACTGTGCAATGAGGCTCTGAGTGGCCTCGACCACTGCTGCTACTGCTGGTGAGTACAGAGGGCTACGGCTGGGTGAGAGAAACAATGGGGAGTTGGGGGAACCAACAGGGAGTTTGGGGAATGAACGGAGGACAGGGGGAAGAAAGGCGGAATTGGGGAAATGCTTTAGCCGGCTAGCTTCTGGTTGCCTCAGAGCATGGTCCGGGACTGTGCCCTGGCCTCCTTTTTTCCCACCATGTTTTTTCAAAGTTAGCCCTACTGGAGTCCAAAACTATTACTGTAGACCTATTATTGTCCATCCTAACATTTAAAATAAATGGAATAAATTAATTTGAGTATTTTGTGTAAGATTGGTACAGACTGTTGGGGGTATTTGGATCCCTATGGTATTTGGATCAGTTTAATCTTCCTCTTTTAGTTTCTTCCATCTTCTAACTGTATCTTCCATCTTGCTTGATTCTTCCTTCTCCTATTCCTGTACCAGTGGCAGAGTCCTGCCATTCTTTAATTTGTCAAGCTTCCCCCTTCATTTATGAAGACACTAAACTGATTCCGCAGTTCCTTTTCACATTTTCTGGCTGCTCTTTTGGTTGTTCTTACAGCTTTGTGCTACCATGGGTTGCTCTTCTCTTCTGAAGTTATGCCAATTAGGAAGTCATCTTTGATAGGTTTCTTGATCTACTGCTTTATATATGCTGCTTCAGCTTTTATGCTCAAAGATCTTTACCTTCTTATTAACCCTTAATGTGTGACTGCTCACAGCATGTTCTTATTTTGACACTGCTTACCATTCCACAGATTTCATATGGTCCAAGTGTAATGTGTATGAGGTCGGGGTAGGGGAGATCAACTAATTCTTCCCCTCAGGGACTCTTCTGCCACGCCTTTGTTGTTGGAAGAAAAAAAAGAGATGTTAATCCCTGAGATAGCATACAATCAATCACCCTGCTATTAAAGAAAACAAAAATTGGTTTTATTAATATTTCTCATTATAATGGCAGTTTGTGGCCATTTTTCTCTGGGTCCATGGGTTTAACTCCCTCTCTCTCACTTGGTTGAAAAACAGGGAAGTTATGTTGTAACCTCTCCCTTTTCTCTTCCTCTGTTTGCTGGTCCCCACTTCCTACTTAACCTCTACAAGGAGTTTCCCTCGTTGGAACAACCACGTAAGTGCTCATGGTTTTAGCATCCTTTCTCTCACCAACCTCTCACCATGGTTTTCTTCACCCGGTGAGTTAGACTCCGCAGCGTTGGCTCTCAATTCAGATCCATCTCTGATCATGCTGGCCATGCTCTCTCACATCTCTTTGTGTGCCCCTAGGGGCAATCTGCTGCCCCCAGTTTCCCCTCTTTTCTACAACCCAAACCCTCATCTCCATTTTTTTCACCTGGTGTGGAAAGAGGCACAGCTGCACCTCGTGTCCCAGTCACTGCCTTTTCCATGAACCGGCTCCCCCACTTCTTGGGAGAGGAACTGTCCCAGTCACCTGCAGAGGGTTCGGGATTGAGAGTATGATCGGGGGTTGAAAGGTAAGAAAGGTTTATTGACTCAACAAAAACACAACTACGCGTAGTAACAAAACAAACAATGACAGACAAAAGCAATGCGCATCGGCAGCTTATCGGCAGTCCCCTCTGATGCCTGATACACAGCAAGCTTCTCTTTCCACAAAGTTCAGTGAAGTCAGGCGTCCTGGAACAGCACTGTCCAAAGGGGTACCGGGAAGGACCCTGGAATGCCGTCCTTGGGCTCCTTGAGGTCCACGGGCCCACTGATCCAGGCAAGAGCTAACTAATCCTTTTCAAAGAGCTGTATCTTCCTTCTAATGGTTTCCAGATATTCCAGCCAATTTAAAGCTTCTGAATGGTTCTGATAACGTACAACCACTCAGATTCCTTTGACTTCAACTGTCCTTAGACTGACCAATTAGCAGTACAAGCCTTGCATTCCTTTGATAAGGTAATTTTAACTACACCACAGGGCCTTACTACTTCAAGGCTTTGCTAAATTTACTAGGCCTTACTTTATACAAGGCCTCACTACATCTTAGACTTTAATTAGGATTTTAGCAACAACGTATAGCTTAATATCTAAACAAATACAGAAAAAAAACACTTGGTCTAATCTTCATAGAGCCTTCACTTCAGCAAGCACCTTTATCACACAGACATAATTTCAGCTGTGACAAGGAACCAAGGAACAGGGTGACTATCACCCTGTTACAGTGTAACCTTACCCTTAAATAAAAACATTTAATAGCCCACAGCACTGCAGCAGAAAGTCTTTGAGCCACAATGCTCAGGTTAAATCAGAGACAGGGGCAGATCCAGAGGGGATCCAGTGGTTTGGACACTCCCCGATTCCATGACTCCTACTACCATTCCAGGTTGATCCAAGGCTGCTTCTGCCCTGCTCTAGCAGTGAACTGTGTCTGCTGCTCAGAAGACAGCAGTCCCCTGCCCCATGCTCACGGGATGGCAGTGGCAGTGGACAGCAGCGGCATTGTGCAGGCTTCCCCCCCCACCCTGGCACCCTGCCTCTCCTTGTGTCCCATGCTGGCTGGTTAGGGAAATGGAGAGATGAAACCTCATCCCTCCATGAGGTCCCTCCATGACCCCTGTGCATGTTCCTGGAGGTGAGGAGCCCAAGCTTGCTTAGTGTGGTTTAAGCCCTCTTTCTGCTCCCTACACCTGCTCATATGGGCCATAATTTAAATTTGGCCCCAGCTAGTAAGCCAAGTCAAATCTCTGAAAACCAGGAATTACAAGATTATGGTAGACATCATCATTGTAAGTGTTTGGCAGAAAGAGAAATTAGTCAGGGACAGGGGTGAATGTTGATAATATAGAGAGACTTGACTTGACCAGGCAGATGCATGGCTGGGGAAGGATGAGATGAAAGAGACAAAGGTAGGGGATGTTTTGTAATAGAGAAAGTGTTTTGATATAAGCTTGAGCTACATGGCCAAGGAAGTGTGTAACACGCAAGAAAGCCATTTCCTGTCAAGTCGGTATACAGCATTTCTGAGAACATAGAGACACATTTTAGAATCCAGTGGCTCCTACGGTGACAATTGTTTAATGAGAAAGCAAGGAGAAGGTGACCTGCAAACAGTGTCCCGGGGGATATTTTCTTTGGAGGACTGTGAGAGAAAAAGAATGGAAGGCTAGGAAAACATAGTCCCAGAAGGTGTTCATCAACCTACTTAATATTATTGTGCTTTCTAAGTAATAGACCAGTCAGGAGTGTGAGACATGGAAAAATTAGGTGGCTTTTCTTACCAGCCCTGTCACCTGTCCTCATCGCAAACATGTCATTGCACCATCTTAATCCACTATTATTAAATATCTAGGAGAGGGAAGAAGCCCCTAGGAATAACATTGTATCCTGATGCTATTAAGGATTTGCTATACAACAGAACTGCAGATCTGTGTGATATATGCATCTGCCTACATGCCCCTAACTTGTGTAATAAGAGTGCTCCTGTAAAAGAAGAAAACAAAAAAATGAGAAGGAAAACACATAGGAAACGGGAAGTGTTGTTGTCACAGAATTAAATTTGTCTGGTGGTATTTGATGTCCATACTGAACGCTGTGTTCAGAAAAAAAGCAAACCAAACTTGTGAAAATTAGAATATAAAATGTCTAGATATATGCCAATACAGCATTAAGTTGGGTTTTTTTTTGACTGGTAGCCAAGTACGTCCAAATTATGGATATTCTCCCTCTGCCTTTGACCTGCACTGGATAGGACCTGCTTCCAACCATACTAAGATCCAACACTAAACCTGCTCACAGAAGGAACATCACAGCTACTAAATTTTATAATGCCATTTACTCCCTTTTATAAACCTTTCATCCTGAAGCACATATAAGACTGTGCTTTCCCTTATTCAGCATTAAACTCTCAGCCTCCACTTCTCTTCCAGCTAAGTGCACATACCCCACACAGATTTAGGGAATTGCTCCTGCATTTGAATGCACTAATTCAGAGTCGGTGGAAATCGCACTTGATCATCCATTAGATATGTCCTGACACCTTCCTGTATTTCCTGATTTTCAAAGTTTTAAAATGTGAAACACTTTCAAATTTCATTTCCTGATTTTCAGAAGTTGGAGTTTTCTAAACTCAGTCTTTAACTCAGCATTATGAAGGGTTTCTTTTTTGACATAGATAAAACTAATTTGGATGTATGGTTTCCACCTTTCTTTGCTTAAATATTTGATATATTCTAGAGATGTTTAGAAAAAGCATGACTGCAAATGTAATGTTCCCGACCCAAACCAGAAAGAGC
>NW_005842734.1:647134-670163 GCF_000455745.1 Alligator sinensis | reverse complement strand
TATTTAAATTAGCTCTTTGCCCTAGTCCTCTGATTCTGCTTTTGTTTTCAAGCCTCCTTTATCTAAGACTGTCTCCTCCTTATCATTGCAGATGGGCATTAGTTACATAACAGAGACTTTTGCTTGGGCTTTGTATAGTGGTTTCTAGGTCAAACCTGATACCTGCAGTGATGCCAGCATGTGAATCTATATATTTCCTCCCCCTGCTTTGTATTCTTTGTCAGACACAGAGAAGCCCTGGCAGAGTGAGGTGCATGCAGGGCAGTGCCAGCAGGGATGAGGGGCATGATGCCAGTGAAGGAGCACCTCTCCACTCAGCTGCTTTGGTTTCTTGTCCTACTTGTTCTTCAGGTAACCAACAGTGAGTATTGTATACATTTCTCTCTCATGTATTTTGAATTCTTTTTAGTTAGCAATCAAGGCAATGAGAAAAGAGAGACATAAAAATAGAAGAAGTTATTCTCTCACTTTTCTGTCTCCCCAGTTATGGAGTCTGCATGATGAGCTGTTGAAACAGAGAGTTTATATATTTATAGTAATTGCTTGCATGGGAAGAAAAAAAAAAAGAAATATCCACTGATTTTAAAGGAGTAAAGCAAAAGTTAGAAGGAAGTTTAAGATCCATCCAAAATAGATTTACATATTGAAGTCACAACCCCAGAATAGAAGGCTTGTTTTCTTAGGGGGAGCATATTAAATTAGAATGTGAAATTCATAATTCACTGGGTGTCACTTTAACCTTCATATCGAGTATCTGAATGTGAGAAGTATCTGGTAATCCCATGGGTCAAGGCTTTTCTGTTCACCTGCAGCAATAAGAAGAATTTTTTTTTCTCCCAGCTGAGTATGGTATTTACCTCCTTTCCTTTATTTCTTCTTCTTTTTTTTTTTTTTTTGCCTTCCTCTGAACTATCAGACTTTGCCTGCAGGCAGAGATGAAAGACTGAGCAGGGCAACTGATGCTCCCAAATTCTTCCTGAAACTTCTATGTCAAATCAATCCTTTGATTTGGGATCCCCTATGGCCAATGGGATTGGTCCATGCCTCTTGCCAGCCCCCAGGCTAGAACTGATGGGAGCCTGGAACTCCCCCTGGCTTTTGCAGGGGGTCAGAGCAGGGCCGAGCAAAACTGGTCTCAAGAGGGAGCATGTGTAAATGTCCTCTCAGGAGGGCTTACGGCACAGCATTTTATTGTGCAGTAAGCCAACATCAAATTCATAGCACATATAGACGAACACTGGGAGATGATGGCTACAGAAGCATACTGGCAGTTGCTTTGGGACATCTTCTGATTGCTACTGCATGCAGCTGTGACAACTGTAAAGCATGCCCTCTGGAAGCTGTGGTAGGGGGATGCGTGCCCATCTGCAGCTGAAGCCCTGCATTTCAAATATTAAGAGCACTATTCTACTTTGGCATGTTTCAAATTATATATTTATATGCACCCTAAGGTTCCTTCAGCTTATAGCTGCAGAATGCTTCTGGCCCCAGGGATGGGATTCAAGGAAGCAGGGCTGGACACCGAACTTCCCTCTAGAATCAATAGAGGAAATTAATTTTCTTTGGAGACTGATGGGGAGATCCTCCTCACTGGTCACCGAGAGCTAGCCAGTAGGAAGCACTGAATGCAGGACTGTGTTGGAATTTCGTCCCTTTCTAAAACATAGGGCTGGCTCCAGACATGCAGGCACGTGCAGTGTGTGGTGCCATAGACCTCTTTGTGGCACAAGAAACTGCATGCCTGGCACACTAAAACATAACCTGTGCTTCAGATTTGTAGCTTGGGTGCAAAATTTGCTTCCAGAAAATCCCAGTAGTAAAAAAAAAAGCATAGTAGAAAAAGTGTTGTGATGCACAGCACAGGAGTGTGAAATGGCAGACATGGAGGCTTAATCCTCCAGGGAGATGCTTTGGCTGCCAGCCAGAGCATCTCTCCTCCTCTAGTTTTGCCCCTCTCCTCCAGCATGCCAGAAGCCAGGAGAAGCAAGGAAAGGCCAGTTTTGTTAAAGCGTGGCATTTTTTTCCCATACCAAAACACACATTCAAGCATGTGTGTAGAGGCAAAACGTAGCAGCACAAATTTGTGCCACTTCTCTTTCTGCACTGCAAGCACAAGCCCTTGCATGTGGGGGCATGCCCTTTGGCCTTGTCCAGGTGAGCATGGCCATGCAGTATGTGTTGCCACAAACAAATCCTTTAAGTCCATTTTAAAATGAAATATCCTTAAAACAAGAATACTTGCTTTCCAATTAATTGCATTTGCAAGTGTGTCACAAAGCTATAAACAACTGACATTTGCCTAGTAGCACAGCTGACAAACTATTTGACCAGCTCTGTTAACAATAGCTGTAGGGATGTCACTGTCTACTCTTTAATTAAACATAGTTTCTGGGGGCAGAAGGGACCTGAACAGATCACCAAGTCCGACGCTCTGCCCTGGGCAGGAATGAGTGCTGGGATCATAATACCCCAGCAAGATATCTATTCAACCTCCTCTGGAAGACCCCCAAGGCAGGGGAGAGCACCACCTCCCTTGGGATCCTATTCCAGAGCCTGGCAGGCCTAATTGTAAAGTAATACCTCCTGATACCAAGCCTGAACCTGCTCTCTAACAATTTGTGGCCATTATTCCTGTTATCCCAGTTGGTGCCCAGGGGAACAGAGCCTCACCTATTTTCTGCTGGTTCCCCTGGTGAGTTTATTGACAGCTGCCAGAACCTCTCTCAGTCTTCTCTTGTAGAGGCTGAATAGATTCAGGCCCTTTAGTCTATCTTCGTAGGCCTGGCCTACTGCCCTCTGACCATGCGAGTGGCCCTCCTCTGGCCCCTCTCAAGGTTAGCCATATCTCTCTCGAAGTGCAGCGCCCAGAACTGGATGCAGTACTCCAACTGTGGCCTGACCAGTGCTGCTTAGAGGGGAAGGATCAGAGCCCTGGACCTGCTTGTGTTGCCTCTGTATTAATTCTTCTGTCCTGATTCTCTATTTGAAGGTGCAATTAATGAGCTGAAGCTGAGCCATGGAAAAAACCGCTGTTCTGGGCTGGTGGAAGTGAAGTATAATGGTCAGTGGATGAAGCTGTGTTTTACAGCTTCTCAATGGAGCCATGCTACAGTAATCTGCAACCAGGTGGGCTGTGGACCTGCAGTGAGTGTCCATAATGCTTCCCACTTCAAAGAAGATTCCAAACCATACTTGTTGGTAGGAGATGTTTGTCATGGTAATGAGACATCACTTGCAGAGTGCAAAATATCAGATCTGTATCCAGAATCAACATGTTCCTCTTCTTTTTTTTCTGGAATAACCTGTGGAGGTAAGAATTCAGCAACCGCATGCAGGAAAAGCACCACTACAAGAAAAGATTGTTTGCCATTGCTGTGAATTAGTTAAGTATTAAATAACATTAACAAGGGTATGTATGTGTGTATGCTGGAAATCCAGATTGTTAAGAGGAATACAATTCAAATTTTGTAAGCTAGAAATAGGGAGTTTAAAATGTTTTTACTCAATTCTCTGAAAACTGGAATATCCTGCATTAACAGGTACACCTACCTGAGGTTAATTCTGTTCCCTCTGGAGCTGAAAGTAGTTAATCTGTAGCTAAACTAAGACAGAAAGAAAGAATGGAATGAGTAAATTAACAGAAAGAATGGAGAGAGAAGAGGAAGGGGATGGGGAGGAGGAGGAGGAAGAGGGAGAAAGTGGGGCTGGGAGGCCCATTGAAGGAGAAGTGAATACATCGTCCCATAGGAGGCTTAAATCCTACAGCACCTATAGTCAACCAAATGGCTGATCAGAAGCAGCAAGGAGAGTAACTACTTGGGTGGATGAAGGGAATGCTGTGGATATAGTGTATCTGGAGCGGGGAACCAGCACATTTGACTCTTCCCTGGAATGTTAGGGAATTCCTAATAGTGTACCTCATTACCCAGTATGACCCCTCTGTCTTTTGGGACTCAGACTAGATAAGAGGTGCTATTGATCTGTCTCTAGCTTAACTGTTAGCCAACATTCACAAAGGCTTAGAAAATGAGCTGCTGAACAGCTGATAATGTGTTGCTTGAGAATGCAGAAGGAGCAATCATCCCCTCCTGCTGCTTACCTGCCCTCTCCAAGAGCAGAAGCTTTGAGAGGACTGATAGACAGCTTCTGTGAGGAGACCCCCACCGTACCAGCTGCCACCACCTGCAACTCCCTGATCTCCTGCTGTGGTGCCTGAAAATTATATTTGTATGGTAAAGGTGCTTGTTTAATGCTCTGTGAGGATTAGACCAGGTGTTTCTTGTCATTTATTCAGGTACTGCGAGCTGTATGTTGCTGGTAAGAGCTTAATTAAAGTCAGAGATTAGTGAGGCCTTATATGTAGTGAGGCCTTGAAAGATTAGTGAGGCCTTGAAAAAAGTAAGGCTTTGTATTTAGTGGCACAGTTAAAATTAACCTAATCAAAAAAAATGCAAAGGCTTGTACTACTATTGGTCAGTCATAAGGAGAGTTTGTCGTGCGTGGCTATGAGTCCACAGCGTAGCTCAGAAGTTATAAATTGGCCAGCACATCCAGAAATTATCTGAAGGGAGATGCAGTATTGTAAGAGAAGCTGCTAATTCAGGAATTAGCTGCTGACCTGGGTTCGGTGGGCTGGTGGATCTTGAGGAGCCCGAAGACTGAATACCAGTGTCCTTACCAGTACCCCTTGGAGAGCGCAGATTAGGGATGCCTGACTTCTCTGAGATTTATAGAAGAGGAACTTGTTGTACATCAGGCATCAGAGGGGACTGCTGATAAGTTGCCGACGTGAATTGTTATTGTCTGTCATTGTTGTCTTGTTATATTATGCGTAGTTGTGTGTTTGTTAAGTCAATAAAACTTTCTTACCTTTTTACTCCTGACCACTCTCTCAATCCCAAACCCTCCCGCTGGTAGCTGGGACACCTGCATAGACTCAGGGCCCCAGCCCACCCTGTGATCCATCTTTTCTCCACAGTGAACAAACCCATGACTGCATGAATTAAGTTTGCCATGATGGGGGACCAGAAGAAGTATGAACTAACTGTTGGAGACAATTTCAGCAATTAGAGCCTGGGACATTATGACTAAGAATCATTTCAAGTAGTCTGGGACAATACAGCCTTGAACTGTGGCTGCATGGAGGGGAACCTGAACTGCCATGCTAGTCTCCTCTGATTGTCCAAGTGGCAGACCTGAAGCTTTAAAACCTGCTTTGTTTCTCATTCCCTTGCTCTCTTGCTTGGTCACTCGTTCACTATACCTGTAGTAAGGTACCTATATCTATCACTAATTTGTTGTTTACCAGGACTGCCTAGGTCAATCCTACTGCTTTCTCAGGTTGCAGGAGGAAGGGGGATGGGGGCAAGTCAAAAAGCTAAGTTAAATTAATCTGTAAATTGGGGGCGGGTCCAGTTCAGAAACTTTGGTTCTTGTGGCTGATGATGTGCCATAGCAGAATGGGCTGAGAGTTCCTGATCTGGCTCATTACCTGGATTGCTGTGTTGGCCTGGGAGGGCTGCCTATCTTCAGCCACAGCTGGATTGGAGTCCTTACTATGCTCTTGGATGGTTCCAGGGGCCACTGGGCCCACCACATTTTCAGACCTGACCATGTTACTTACTGCAAAGATGTGGGAGAGTGTATTGTTTCAGGTGCATGTGAGCTTGCATGTGCTGATACGCAGTTGCTGTCCTGTGCCTTTGTGAACTGCTGTCTCAGTATGTTGCACTTGGAACACAGCTGGGCTCAGTCATGGTCATAAACCCGGGTTGCCATTTCCTTGGGAATCCAGTGATATGCCATCTTGTTTCAGTGGTTTGACTAGAGTACCCACTGATTCTTCTTGACCGAGATGGCAATGGGATTGGCTATCTTTGGGTACTCAAATGCTATGGTCAGGACCAGTGCGACCAGACAGAGTTAAAGAAGGTCCAGCTTTGGGGCCAAAAGAGTGCACTGTGGGATATCTGGAGGTCCCACACCAGAGAATCCCATGATAGTGTGGGACAAACTATTAGTAGTTTCATAGATTTCATAGACATTCGGGGCTGAAAGGGACCTCATGAGATCATCAGGTCCAGCCCCACACCATGGGTGGGAAGTCAGCTAGGATCAAGTGACCCCAGCAAGAAATAAATCCACCTGTTTGTTGAAGGAGTCCAGAATAGATGCTTGCACCACTCTTGGGGGAGTTTGTTCCAGACTCTGGAAACACACACTGTAAAGAACTTTTTTCTTATGTCTAGTCTAAATTGGCCTTCCTGGAGTTTATGGCCCTTAGACCTTGTTATCCCTTGGGCAGCTCCGGTGAACAGGTGTTCTCCAAGGTTCTGATGTCCCATCTTATGTAATTGTAGGCTGCCACCAGTCCCCCCTCCAGGCCTTGGATCATATCAATGGCTCTCCTCTGGATTCTCTCAAACTTCCCCACAACGTTCCTGAAGTGGGGGGACCCAATAATGGATGCAGTACTCTAGGTGCAGTCTCACCAGAGCTGAGTAAATTGGGAGGATAACTTCAGGCCTGTGCAAAGCGGCTAGTATTTGCTTTGGATTTGTATGCAGTGGATTTGGGGGACAGTGATTCGATTCAGTAATTCCAAACACTGTGCCAAATAGATTCTGCCAAATCAGCCAGGCCCATCCTCCCTGGCCTGGCAATGGCTGCTCTGGCCTCCTCAGCTCCCGGCACCTGGGGAAAAAAAAGCCCCAACTCAGCAGGGGCTGCCAGGTTGGGGGGCAATCCCTGCTGCCCCCCCCCCCCATGCCCCATGCTGCATTGGGGGGCTGTGCATCAGCTCCCTGCTGCTTCCCCAGCTCCCCCACTGCTGCCATTCCCATCATGGTTCTGGCTGCTTTCCCTGGTTTTGCTTCAGATGCATCAGTGGATGCACACCAGAGTTTGGTTCACTTTGCCAGCTTTACACTGTTGGACTGTAAAATAAAGTAGTTGTAATCAGGTCCAGTCAAGCACAGTTGAAAGGCAGAATGACTGTATGTGTAGTTTGGGCTTACTGGGATATCAGGCAAAGAGGAAAGATCTAAAGCTATGGAGGCATATATCTTGACTTAAATTTCCCAGTTTTTGGGTGGAGTTTTGCTTAATTCAGCATTCTGAATACTCCCCTGGAACCACCAGGAAACCCTAACTCTCTGTTAACAAAGATTTTTGTTATGGACGTTCCTAGGTCTTGTCTTGAATTCCCTTTTCTTTTAATAGAAAGAGAAGCATTATTTGAAGGAGTTAGTGGTCATTTCAGAGGTTGCCCTTTAACATGTAGTTTTGCAGTTCAGAAGCTATTGGTCAGAAGGGAAGCTAATGGATACTATGAAATCCCTAAATAATTGCTACCCCTCTAATACATAGATTCTAGTGAAAATTCGAAATGTTTGAGTGTGGAGTTGCTGATAGTACCAATGACAGAAATAACAGACATAGTTTGCATCCAAATATTATTATTATTATTATTATTATTATTATTATTATTATTATTTTATGGCTACTCTCCAAGCTTCAGGTAGGGGTACCATTTACCTCAACTTTGTCCAGTCTAGTTTTTATATGAATTACCTTGAATATACTCCAGATCCAGACGTGAGGAGCAGGGAGAGTAGATTAGGCCTCTCCAGCCCACCTCTTGAATCTGTGCAGCCAAGAGAAAGAGATGCATGGGCCATGAGGAAGAGATGCTACAGTGAGGTGGCTGTTGCTTTGTAATGGAAAGGGCTGTGGGTCCTAACCTGGACCATTGTCCCAGTGGGGTAGGAATTTCTGCTCTGTTCTCCATCTGTTCTGCTCAATTGAATATTAAAAGCAAGATATAGTGGCTCAGCCAAAAATTTGCAAGTGTCCTTGGTGACTGTGTGGTGCATGAAATGTATGAAAAGGTCATCTCATTCTCTGACTTCCTTGTAACATAGATAGCTGTGAAAATGTGTTTGTACTGTTAAGGTAGCAGGCAGCAATAGCAGAGACTAGTTTCATAGGAGCAGACGCCTGGCTGGCCCGGAATGCACAGTTCAAGCTTCCATGACTGATGAAACAAAGAGGGGAGAGAACCTGTCCCTTCTCGCAACTTTAGTGTTGAGCTGTGCAAAACATTAGAGAGCGCTGTTTCCAGATGCTGTGCTTACTTCATATTGCCACAGGATGCAGGCAGAAGAAGTAGCTGAGTAAATTAGCAGAATTAAATTAGACATAGTGAGTACACTAAAAAATCCAGGAGACTGATTTAGAAATGAATGACAAAAGCCATACGCCACTGATATTTGCCTAAAACTCTGTTTGGCAACTACCATTTAATGATCTTGAGTAAGAATAGCTAGGGGATATGACTCAATGTGCTCTTCTGTAATTCTGTCCTGCTTCTCTAATTGAAGGTAGACACAGTGGAGTGAAGCTTCTCAATGGTACCAGTCCATGTGCTGGCAGAGTGGAAGCAAAACTTGGCGATTACTTGATGAAAGTATGTTATCCTCCTGCATCTATAAAATGGCTTGCAGTAATTTGCAGAGAACTTGGGTGTGGATCAGCAATGAATATGTACAACGCCAGCCATTTTGTGGAGGATTCCAGACCATACGTAGTTCCAGCAGTTCTTTGTTATGGTGATGAGACAGCAGGCGTGGAATGCAAGGCAGCTTCCTACACTCTGGAGTCAACATGCTCTCCTTCTTTCTATACTGGAGTCACATGCTCAGGTAAGGAATTACCCATCCTTCCACCTGTCAGGATATGAATATGTACAACGCCAGCCATTTTGTGGAGGATTCCAGACCATACGTAGTTCCAGCAGTTCTTTGTTATGGTGATGAGACAGCAGGCGTGGAATGCAAGGCAGCTTCCTACACTCTGGAGTCAACATGCTCTCCTTCTTTCTATACTGGAGTCACATGCTCAGGTAAGGAATTACCCATCCTTCCACCTGTCAGGATATTGCCATGGAAGAAAAGGGACTGAAAAAAGAATGTGTCTCATCCTTCTGAAACAACAGGAATGTGGGTAAATATCCTCAACTCCTATAACTGTTATGCTCACTGCGAATGAGGACATCCAAGTCTTTAGAATCCCTTGATTAGCCTAAGTTCACTTCTCCCGATGCCATATTTACTATTTACCGTTTATAGGTTTTTACTCCATTTCAAATCAGAAACATTGTTTGCATTTAAAAAGCTATTGTATCTGAGCACCTAATTTGTATTATGGACACGTCTACATGTTGCCCTATGACATAGTAAACACCTCCACTGTGCCATACGCATGGTGCATGGTTAGCTTTCGCAACTACTTAGCCTACGTGGTGCACTAAAATGAGGGAGTGTGCAGCTATGACTAAGTAGTTGTCAGTGACATGTAGATGCACGTTGTCCCTATATTGGTGTAGTGTGTCACTATGGAGACATAGCGCATCTCTGTGGTGATGTAGCATGACGTGTAGATGCTCTCAGTATGTAGTGTCAGAGAATCTGTACTGGAATTCTGTATAATTGTGTTACATTGATAATGCATGATTGCACTGATGCACTGATGTCCGTTTTCCTCATTGCTGTCCTGGGGAACTCGAGCAAGCAGGTTACTAAGCATAGTAGTAGTAGTAGAGAGTTCCTTGGTGCAACTACAGCATCCTGATGTTCATTTTCTCCCAAAAACTTTATCTGAACTCAAATAACTCTTCTAATGGTGTTACTGTTACCTTCCAGTCTGGGTATTCATCTCCACAATCACTCTGGCTGCTTGAATGTTCCTCCCAATACCGAGACTGCATTTTTCTTTCCTTGGAGCCTTCTGTAGTTTTTTTCAGCTGTGCAAAATGAATGTGTGGTGTTTCCAAACAATAACGCTTTTGCTCACATTGCTATTAGAAATGGCAATGAGGGTGTGCGTAACTTTTCACAAGTACAAATCATTCACGTTGCAAGAGAGTGAAAGAGTAGATCCTTAGCTTTCAGTTTGTAGCAAGTACAACGTGTCTTTCTTCCTCTCTTTGCTTTTCTTATTCCTTCTTCTGCCTTACTTACTGTATTCTTTCTTGAGTATAAGTGGTAGGATTATTTAAAGCTGTTGCCTGTTCAACTGAAAGTGGAAACCACAAAACTTTTTGTTAACATTTAGTAACAGTGCAATACGCAATATCAGAATAATTAATCAGAAAACAAAGTGTTTAATAAAATAGTCATGTGCCCTATCCCTCGTGATTAGTTAAAAATTAAATAATTGAGAAGCAGAAAATTAATTAGTGTGTGTATGGACAGGTAATTCCCTATTTTTAAAACAATTTTGGATGCAAAATGTTTGAAAAAAGTATCTGCATTTACTAAAAGCTGAAATGGAGGGCAAAGGGTTTCAGTGTTACATTCATTGATGGATTGATTGACTCCAGGTGACACACAGCCCCGGTTGATTGAAGGTGACAATGCCTGCTCAGGACGTCTGGTGATAAGACTTGGACACACTTGGGCTACTGTCAGTGATTCCCACCTTGATCCTAAAGCTGCCAGTGTGATTTGTAATGAACTACAATGTGGAGCAGTTGTATCCATCACAGGAGGAGCTCACTTTGGAGAAGGACAAGGGCCAATCTGGAATGAAAAGTTTCAGTGTGTGGGAAATGAGTCTCATCTTGCTTACTGCCCCCGAGCACCACCCATGAATCAGACAGGCTCACATGCAAATGATATTGGCCTCATATGTTCACGTAAGATTTTAGTGTGGTAGCTTAAAAATAGGAATATAGAAATGTAGTACCAAAACAGACCACCTGAGACACTGAATCCAACCCCTGGCATTTGCAGGAAGCCATTTATTTATTTACTAGGCAATGGCCATTATGAATGACGGGTGGATCGCGGGGACGGAGTGCCAACACCCACCACTCTTTGCCTCCACCTGTCTGTGTCTGGCTCACACCTGCCACACACACCACATCCACCCAGCGACATACCACACCCACCCACACAGCCACCTCCCTCACACACACAGCTGCATACCACCCACCACACCCTGTCGCCCACTACACACCCACCCAGCCACATGCCACACCCACTTAGCCACACATCACACCCATGCACACACCCAGCAACACACTATGTGCATGTATACTCCCAGCCACATGCCACACCCACCCAGCCACACGCCAGACACTGCACACACCTGGTGTGGCCGGCTGCCCCCACTCACTGTGAACGGCAGGCTGGGGCAATCAGAGCCTGGTGGCTTGTGCAGGGGCATGGTGTGGGGAAGCTCAGGGAGGCAACGTGCTCCCCTCCCCCCGCTCCCCCGCAGTGTGTGCAGCAGTGGGAGCCACCTGCCTCCACCTCTGGAGAAGCCACCAGGCTCCTATGGCCCCAGGACACAGCCTTTCCAGAGCCCCATTCTCCCAACTATGCCCTGGGCAGGCCAGGTCATGGGACAACTGAAGCCCAGTGGCTCCTCCAGGAGTGTGGCGCACCATGGGGGAGTATGTGCCATCCACTCCTTAGTTCCCCCATGATGCACCTTGGTGGGACTCACCCACCCATGTCTGTGCAGGAACAGCTGGGCTCTGGGTATCCCATGGCCCGGCCTGGCCAGTGTCCCGGGCTGGGGGCAATCAGACCCCAGTGGTTCATGCAGGGACACGGTGTGGGGGAGTTCGGGCTTGGGGTGGGCGGGGGGAAACATGCTCCCCTCTGTCAGCTCCCCCAGTGCGAATAGCAGCGGGAGCTGCCTGGCTATGGCCCTAGAGGTGTTGCTGAACTCCCATTGTCCCAGGACCTGGGCCGGGCTGAGTGCAGCCCTCTCCCCTGTCAGGAACAGCCCAGCAAAGCCCCAGCCCCCAGTCCCTCATGGCCCTTCCAGTGGTACTGGTGGCTGCTGTGACCCCCCACTCCCTGCTCCTCTACACACTTCCTGCTCCCCTCCAGGCTGGCTGCTGTCAAGGGAAAGTGCATTGCGGTGGCTCCCTGGCCTTCGACCACATCTGCTCGCTTCCCTGAGCCCTGGCACACAGGAGCCCTGGCACACAGTTGTGCCCAGGCCCCCGGGCCCAGCCAATCAGTACCTGCCCTCTGGGCAGCGCATGTGCAGTTGGCCCAGAGCGTTATGGACACAAAGAGACACAGACAAAGCTTTTATTTTATTAGAATTTATTTATGTGTTTGTTTGTTTCTTTATTAATAAGCTGTCCTTCCCAACAAAGGCTCACCCTTTCAAACCTACATACACAACACCAAGACAGCATTGATATGAATTTTGGGCTTGGGTAGAGCAACGAAGAAATATCCCTTTGTTGGAAGGAAGGACAGCAGGATTGGAATCCATGTCTAGTAAAATATCTGAAAATCCAAGATAATCAGAAGGGTTCTCACTTTCTGATTTCCCATTCTTTGACTATTTGGTACAAAATGGGGACATGAACTGTTGTGCTCCTCTCTAATCACTGTCCATCTTCTCTTCTCCTCAGGGTTCACAGGGTTCAGGCTGGTGAACGGCAGCACCCAGTGCTGGGGGAGAGTGGAGGTCCAGGTGCTCGGTGCCTGGGGCACCGTGTGTGACTCGCGCTGGGATTTGTCAGATGCCAACGTTCTCTGTCGTCAGCTTGATTGTGGATTTGCAGTGTCAGCTCCAGGAGGAGGGCATTTTGGGAGAGGAACGGGGCCCGTCTGGAGAGACACATTCCACTGTAATGGGACTGAACCCCATTTATGGCACTGCCCGGTTACTGCCCTGGGAGTCTCTCAGTGTTTCCATGACCGTGATGTCAGTGTGATTTGCTCAGGTGAGCAGAGAAACAATGGCTCTGGCCCCAAATAACACTGGTACAAGAATTTTTCACTCAGTCGGTTTCCACTTCACTCACCTGCTTCGTAGTGGTGGAATATCTAAGAGGACACTGCTTTTATATATATATAGGCACTGCTTTTATATAGTCACTTCTGTTATGCTTTCTTAGTGCAATGGGGCAAGAAACTATTACAATGATAGTTATTACTTAGAGATGCTCCCAAATTTAGATGATTTGGTAATTGGGGCAAGGTTTCTTAGTGATATAGCTAGCCAGTTCAGTTACTCAGAGAGAGACATAGTCTACAGGGATTGCTTATTGTTCCAGAATATAACGTGTTGTATAGTTCTTGTCATTCACTGTGTATATTGGACCTTATGATCACTACATCTATGTCATAGTTTTTTAATCTGGGCCACTAGCATCACCCTCCTCTGTGAGACCACTTCTGCATTCTCTGCATAGAGGGCAAGGACTGTAGTGAACAGGGCAAAGCCGATGCATAGCCCTTTAGTAGAAGAACCTTCCCCTCTGCCAGAAGTTACTCTATCTTCACAGAAAACTCCTGCCGCCACCCTGTAGCCCGATGAGAGTCAAGACACCCTCACTCCTTCAGGCAGTTGCCATGGTTCATTCAGCAGGTGGTATCTTAAATTATACTTCGTAATGTGGCACACGGCAGATGACTGGAGCTGTCCAGAGCTACCAGAAGCAAGCAGGTGAACATACCCTTTTGCCTTTTGGTGGCCATAGCTACTGTTTGCTGCTAGAATTTCTGGCAGCAGATGCAGAGGAGTGAAGCATATTCTTAGACACCGAGACACCTTCAATCAGCACCTTCAATCACCTGTTGGGATGTCTCCCAGCAGAAGTCAAAGCTATGGTATCTTCTCTCTACCTTCCTCAGACTACGTTTATATAATGGCAGGGAGACAGGGACTGCTACTACTTTAATTAGGGCATCACCACAAAGTCACCTGGGCCATCTGGTGGCAGGGGTTTTCCTTTTGCTGGAGCTACACCCTCACCCCTGACAACAGAAGCTCTGCAGGGAGAAAGCAGAAGCTGCATCCACACTTGGGGTTTTGCCAGCAAAGCTACTTCAGGTATAGGGTCTGATCTTTCCACGCTCACTGCCAAGACAGCTCTGATGGCTAACAAGCAAAAGTCCAGTGTTGTTCCTTCGCCTCAAGGAACGCACTTAGTTGGAGGTCCTGGCTAACAACTCCCTGCCAGGGCTCTAGCCTCGAGTATAAAAATTCTATTGAAGGATTCATCTAAATTCCTTGTAACAGCAGTTGGTCTTCTTATCACTGTAGTTCTCTGAGTATTTGATAACCAATGTATTTTTATGCATACATACATTCTGCATGTTATATAATGGAAAATAGAAAGTGTTGTTCAGTTCATTTTCTCTCTCACCATCACTTATACTGTTGAATGGAGAGAGCTGGTGCGATGGGCAAGTCGAGATTTCCCTCGGTGGAACATGGAGCAGAGTCCTGGATGATCAATGGGACATGAATGATGCCAGCGTGGTGTGCAGGCAGCTGCAGTGTGGAGCTGCTGAGAAAGCCTATCACCCTGCAAAGTCTGAGCGCGGGACAGGTCCTGTGGGGTTCAGAAGTGTCCAGTGTGCTGGACACGAGTCTAATCTGATGCTCTGTAACAACTCCCTGTCTGAGGCAATGCAGGCTGGGATAGCAGAAGACGTCAGTGTTGTTTGTGCAGGTGACTCCCCGGAAAATCCTACAAACACCTTCTTCTGTCAGGGGTACAGCCAGGAAGTAAGCGGTCAGGGTCACAACCCAGGGGATCAGGAACAGACATGTCAGGGAGCAAAGGACCACAGTTGTCATGAGTCAGGTCCAGGGGGGTCAGGAGCCTGAGGGCTCTAATGTGCCCAGATGTTGGCAGTTTTGAAACATGAGACCAGGGGTCAGGATCAGTAAGCAGGGATCTAGCCAGAGTGACCAGCCAGGAGGCCCGGAGCAGTAGTTATAGCTTATGGGATTGGGATATTGGGGATTACTACAGGCCGGGAGCTGGCTGGGAGTCGGGCTTGGAACCAGGATCATGGTGGGTCAGGGAGTCAGCGAGACAGGCTGGGAGAACAGATTGTTTTCTTTCCATTTTCTTTCCTTCCTGCTCCTCCTCTTACGTTAACCCTACTCTGTGGGCCATTTCCTGTAGGAGATCGCCCAAGGGTTCTTGACTCGATGTTCCTGATTGTTTTTTCCTTTCCTTTTTCTTTGGAGGTTGAAAAGTATCTTAAAGAGGTACCCTTTCTTTCCACAGAGACTATATTGCCATAAACCTTCCCTTTGCTTTGCCATGTGCCCCACTTACCTGCACATTGAACAAATTAGCCAAGTGTGGGCTGCTGCTAGGTGTCCCTGTTTGCCACATTTAGGACAAAATTTTGGCTTTCCATAGTAATATGTAACACTGCAGATAGCACCTGCTTCTACCAATGTGAGGAGACTGTATACTCCTCCTGGACCTGAGGGGTTGTGGGGTCTGCTTTTAGAAGGGCTTTGGCCATCCAAGTGCCTGTCCATATCCTGTTTTTAGCCCCTATTTTACTGATCTTTCTTATTTCCTCAGAGTGCATCTTTACCTATATTCATAAGCCTGTTTCAGTGAATGTATTTTAATTTCTACCATTCTCTCTCTATTATTTTGCACCACATTAAAAACAGTGTACATCAATATTGGGTAGCCCTTGGCTTCTTGAAAGCTGCCTAGAAATTTCTGATAGCCTTTTTGTCTCCTAAAACCCTGATCCTAGTCTAGTCCCAGATCTATAACAATGAAGCAGTTTAGGTCTGATGGGCAGACTTTCAGTATCTTCTGAAGCACAGTTTGACTGATTTCCAGACTCATCGTTTCCAATTTCCCAGTACCAGAGAGAAGCTCGGCTGTGGCACTTATCCTCGCAAGTGAGCATCGTTGATTCCTGCAGGTCCCTCCATTTTTTCTTCCCCTTCCCCTCTCCCACCAGGAAGGGCAGGAAGTGTCTCCACTGGTGCCATCAGTGTCACAGCCCCAGTCACTGTCTCCTGCAATGTTGCCATAGCCATTATTACCATTGGTTCAGGGTCAGCTCCTACCTGCCATCCTGCCAGAGGGCCGAGTAGACAAGGCCGCTGCTACCCAAGCAGTCAGAGGCTGCAGACTAACAGGGAGGCAACTGTCACATTGACCAGTCTTGTGTGCTCTGAAAGACCTGCTGCTAATCAGTAGCCAGTCAGACCCTTACCCCCATTGAGCTGGGGGCTGTTTGGCCTGCTTGCTGACCTAACTCCTGACATCCACAATTGAGTAGAAATATGAGTATCATAGGACTTGCCACCAGCCTACTTTGTGAAGTGATCTCACTTGGATGCAAAGAGATGTTAACACAAGGGTCAAATCAGTACATTTTTGGTTGGCAGGATAGCAATATAGTAAGTTCCAAAGCATGGCTGCAATTCTTCTGCTTCTTGTACCTCTGATGGGGGTAGAGGAAGGCACAGCCTATTTATGAGCCTGAATTATTTCCTGTCCAATATCTTCTTGTATTCTAACTTTGCAGGTGTTTTCCTTTATTTTTACTTGTAAGTCCAGGTTTTTAAGTAATTTCAATATATGAGCTTTTTAAATATCAGAATGATTTACATGAAAACTATTCAGTTATCATTAATTTGCCCATTAATTACTGTGATTTCTCCATACAGGAAGCAGGAAGATCAGACTGGTGAATGGGGCAGGTCGCTGTGCTGGGAGAGTGGAGGTTTATTACCAGGGCACCTGGGGGACTGTTTGTGATGATTCCTGGGACTTGTCTGATGCCAGCGTAGTTTGCCAACAGCTGGGATGTGGACACACCATTGAGGTATCTGCCTCTGCTCACTATGGGGAAGGCTCAGGGCAGATCTGGCTGGATGATGTGAAATGCACTGGGAATGAGTCGGAGCTGTGGGCATGTCCTTCCAGGAGCTGGGGCCAACACAACTGCCGACACAAAGAGGATGCAGGAGTGCTCTGTTCAGGTCTGTTCTGTAACTGCTCTCATGAGCCTGGTTACCAGGGGCATACTGGAGTGGAGAGATGAGAATGATAGAGATCCTCTTTGACTATCTATCTTTCTTTCTCACTTGCCATCACATGAAAGTCATTATTAGAGTGCTGCTGAGGAGGAGTCAAATTTTTGAGGGGAGAAATAATAATGATAGAGGTCTTCCCTGGATGCTTATTTTTGTTTCTTGTTTCCCACTTATGAAAGTCATCATTAGAATGCTGCTTTTTCCCATAATTGCCTTGCATAGAGCTGGCCATGATCTCTGGGATTTCAGTGTGCATACTGCAGGCTTGATCAGGATCCTGTCAGTACAAGTTGTTTTTTTGCATTTCCTTGTAGAGTTCATGAATCTGAGGCTGGTGAATGGTGGTGACTGTGCTGGACGGTTGGAGGTTTTCTACAATGGGACATGGGGGAGTGTTTGCTCCAATCGAATGACTGATATCACCATTGAAATTATATGCAAGCAGCTCAGCTGTGGAGTTGGAGGGGCACTTGCAATTGAATCTGCCTATGGAGCAGGTTCTGGTCCCACATGGCTGGACCACATTGAGTGCTGTGAGCATCACGGTTCCCTTTGGCAGTGCCCATCAGAGTCATGGGATCTTCAGCTGTGTGATGACCGGGTAGAAGAGACCCACATTTCTTGCAGTGGTAACTCTAAAATAATCTTTAAACACACATACATGCCCAGATGATACACCAACACCCTCAGATGTACAACTGCACCTGCACACATGTGCTCACGTTCACTGAGGCTCTGAGTTAGAAAAATATTGCGTTTATTAGGCAAGGTGCCTGTGAGGTGCCTATATATTAGGCACCCAGTTTTGTGTGTGATATCTTTTACTGGATCTAATGTCTAGTTGGGAAAGACAGATAAGATATCAGGTACCAAAGTCCCCTTCCTTCAGTCTTTGGGAGAGAAGCAGTCACAGTAGAGCATTCAAAATCTTTAATTGATTAGACCTTTTTTCATTCTGAATATTATAATAAACTTTTTATATTTTGGGGATGAAAATCAGTGATGGACCCAAACTGTGAGGTTTCAATCCGGGTGACAATTTTCCGAAAATCCGTTTGTGTATATTTCGGCAAGTGGCTTGGATATATGTATGAGGATGCTGGATCTGAGCTGTAGGTTTATTTTGGTTCCAGATACAGTAAAATTGTATCTCTTCACGGGAATTGCCTACTTCTCCAGGTGTTTTTCAGATAATAAAACTGTTCACTACAAGGCTCTTTACAAAAGGATAAGGAAGATACTCAAAGAGGGAAAGCATGGTGTGAGAAATCACAATCACATGCACAACGGCAGAGATCTGCAAGAAGTTTGAGAAATCATGTTTATAACTAAAGTACAAATCCTTTGGGTATTACATAAACTAGAACTTCTATCTTATTCATACAGGGCGCGTCTACCTGTACCCATATGGCGATGTTGCTCCTGCGTCATGCCCGTGCTTTAAAACTTCCAAAAGAAGTGCTAAAGCCTGGCGCAGGTGTAGCCCATACTGTGTTGTCTATTGGGCAAATGATTATTTTTAGCTGCTGCCATGCCGTGGTGGCATGCTACAGTGAGGGAGTGCAGTGCTGCAGCAAAGTAGCTGTTGGTCATGTGTAGATGGACACGATCGCTTCATCAGTATAGCACGTCACTAAGGCAAATTACCGTCGCATGTAAACTTGCCCACAGTGTTGCAGTGGAGAGGTTATAGATTCTACTTAATTTTTCATGAAACACAGTAATTTGTTCACTCATGGTAATATTTATTTCTGTAGGAGGAAAAGAAAACAGTACACAAAACTCATTTGCTGCGTGCCCAGGCTCTACAAACTGCACAGGTATCAATGCTTCTCTGTATCTCGTCTCAAATTCTAACGACCTTCCCAGCTGTCCCAGTAACATGTGAGGTTTCCGCCTTTCCCAGACAAGAAAAAGCTCCGTGTTGTGCAAGGAAAGGATGGACGTTCGGGGAGAGCAGAGGTTTGGCACCACGGCTCCTGGGGAACGGTGTGTGATGACTCCTGGGACATGGCAGATGCAGAAGTCGTGTGTAAACAACTGGGCTGTGGACCTGCTGTGTCTGCCCTGGGTGAAGCAGCATTCGGGGAGGGGACTGGCCCCATCTGGCTGGAGAAGTTGGACTGTTGAGGGACAGAGTCATCTCTGTGGCACTGTCCTGCGAAGCACTGGGAGGATGGTAACTGCCACCATAGAGAAGATGCTGCTGTGAATTGCTCTGGTGAGTGTAAGCCTCATTGCACAGGTTGGAAAGATTCAGTTCGGAAAGTTTCCTGCAGAGATGGTATGTGAGGCTAGAAACAGATATTGTCAGTGAAGCGTGATTGGCTGTGCTGTGATAGGTTGTGGCACAACTGATCACACTCCATGGACATCTAGAGACATGCCTGTTTGCTGAGCCGTAACTTGGGGTGTATCTGCATGAGGGGGAAACCAGTTTGCAGACATGTCCCTGGGTTGGGCAGGGGACCCCGGTGGGAGTTCCCCCTCTGCACCGGTATGCTTGCATTGGTGTTGAGCCCCAGCTCAAGTCTGGGATCGTGCCCGGTATGCAAAAGCCAATAAAGATACCAGGGGTGAAAGTATAAAGATTTATTGCTAGCAATACAAGGTGCAAGCGGAATAATTTCACGTAACAAGCACACAGAGTCTTAATTATGAGCATCTTTTATACAGGAGTATTGGACCTTCATAAGCATTCTTGTTTGCTAATTGGTTATAAGGGAGTGACGCAAGGAGTTCTTTACTGAGCATGTCTCTATACCTGTGTTTTAGCTATGTATCTCATTTACATACATGTATGTTTCATTAGCATACTTTCTCCCCACCTAGGCGCGTGATTTTTAGTATTTTAATGAGCTCTTTGCCCTAGTCCTCTGATTCTGTTTTAGGAATTGACTATTAGCAGAGAAAAACAGGAATTTTTGTTCTGCTCACAGAAGCTGAAGCTTATTCTACATAAAACCTTGCACAAATTATTTTCTTACATTGACTAACAATGTATTATTACAAGGTTAATACAATCCTTACCAGCAAGGGTAGAGGTAAACCTAGGTATGTCTTTGTAAAAATATTAGCTTCAATTACTGGAAAATCAAATTTGGTGAACAACTGGCTTCAGCTCTGCTCTATGCCAATAAACACAAACTTCTTTTCTTGTTTGTTAGCTTTGCCTTTGTTATTCCATGCCAGTTCTGGACCCATTAAGGCAATATATATTTTCACAATGATGATTTTCCTATCACATATACAAAGTATGAATTCATGGTAGCCAAATCTAAATGTACTCTCAAACTGCAAACGCTCAGGGAAATAGTCCAGAGGGGATTTTTGTTGTAATATTTATTATAGCAATACCATAGATTCTGCTAACAAAACCACTGCTTTGTCAGCATGTTCTGGAAAAATAATAAAAAGGACTATAAATAAAATACATAAATGTAATTAAAGATTAAATCTTTAAGCAGAAACCCTCTCTCAAATAAGGGAAGAAATGGGATTTTTTGTTGTTTTTATCTGCATGATATAACCTATTTTTCCCAGGGTTTTTTTTTCATTAATCCTTTAGCATAATTACTAACATAGCAATTTCTCAAAAGATAAATGGAGGATGGGGGTCATAAAATCATCACACACAAGGCTATTTATCAATTAGGTAAGCCAAGTCTTGATACAAAACAGTACTGCAGAGGCAGGCAGATAAAAAGACTGTCTCTCTCTTCCTGAGGAAAAACATGTTTTTTAAAGAGCTCACAGGGAATCAACTTGGGAATCCTGTCACACAAAAGTGGGGAAATGTAACAAATAAAAGAAAAAAGAAAAAGTACATACAATGGTCTCTAATGGTAAATATAAATGGTTTTAGCTTGCAAGCATTTATATTTCCCTGGGCTGCTAGGGGTGCAGTCTTTTCCCTGCATCTATTCATATTATGGGTATGAGATACATCCCTTATTTTTCTAGAGATTTCAATCAATGTTCTGTTGATATTCATCTATTCTAGTCAGAGACATGTATTAACAGTGCAGATTAAGTTGGACATTTGGTACTAGGCCAAAGCTTTTAAAAATATAACTTGTTTTTGGCACTTACATTTTTCATGCCTTCTTTAGAAATGTACAGAACTTGCAGCTTTCCCTGAAGATGACTGGTGCCTCTGAAAAACAGGTCCTAGGTCTCAAGCAAGGCTCCCCAAATCATTGGCTACTGTAATATCTGAAGGAAAATAGAACAGGTAGCAGAGGTAGGAATAAGGAGCACTAACCATGGCTCTCAAAGAAACTTACGGTCTATAGTCTTTAGAGCACTAATGTTAGAGTTGGGAGACATGGGTTTGAATCTCTTCTGAAGAGTAGGGAACTAAATCTGGTTCTCACACATCCAGTGCCAGTACTATAGCCACAAAACTATTGTATGTATTGGGAGCATCACAAGCACCTTATTTCTGGACATATTTTACAAAAAAGCTCTAACTGCTACTGCATTGCACTGCATTTTGAGTGGAATTCAACCTCATAGGCATATTCTGGAAGAACCAACTGAATTAGGCAAGACAGGAGGAGGAATGACTAGCTTATTGATCTTTATGGGACTCTGATATGAGATAGTCCCTGGAATCTTAAAAAAAAAAATAGGGCTGGAAGGAACCTCTGGAGGTCATCAAGTCCAACTCTTTCTCCAAGGAGGGCAGGATCATCGCTGTCTAAATCTTCCCAGAGAAGTGTTTGCATAACCTGCTCTTAAAAATCTTCACAGGATGGAGACTCCACAATCTCTGTAGTCAGTGGTGCTCAATCTCTGGCCTGCAGGCTCAATCCAGCCCATATAGCTATGTCATCCAGTCCTCAGGGTTCTCCATGGGTCTGAAAATTTGGCAGCAAGGGAGTGGTGGCAGAATTAATTACCACTATCTCGATGCCAAATTTCTGACCTGTGCATGAAATCACAACAGCATACAGGGCTGCTCTGGAGCATGGCTGGATCTTGGGTCAAGCCAGCATATGTCCAAATTTGGCACATGGGGCCAGAGCAGCATGTAGGATCCAGCCATGGACCAACCCTGTGCCACTCACCCAGATCACAGGGCAAAAAGGTTGGACATCACTACTTTAGGTAATCTGTTGCAATGCTTAACTACCTTCATAAAGTCCTCTCCTATCCAACATAAAAATTCATTGCTATTTAAGATGGTTACTTCTTGTCCCCTGAAGACTCAGAAAATTATCTGTCACCATTTTCTCCGTAATCCCTTTATGTATTTGAAAACTGCTAGCAAATCTCCTCCTCTCCCTGCCTGCCTCCTGTCCCGTGGGGCCCACAGAAGGGTTGGAGATGCCACAGGAGGGGAGATGATGCCACAGAAGGGGCAGCAACACCCGGACACGATGGGAGAAGCAGCGGCCCGAACAGGCGAGGACACCTGTTCGGGCCGCTCAATTAACTGGCACTATATATATCTCCACAGTGAAATAGCACTAATATATATGTGCTATAATGCTATTTCATTTTCATCATGGAAAAATGTGGATTTGGGTTTATTTTTTTAATCCAAAAATTGTGTATATTTTAAATCAGAGAAAACCAGGATCCCTGGTAATGCCACTATTAGGCAGTACCAAATGCAGGACAAACCTCTGGGTGTCCCATTTGATATCTTCACGCAGTTTGATTCTCAACCACTGGTGACTAGTCTTTAAGCATGAGTCAACCAATTATGTATGCACTTTACAATATGTTTAGTTTTCAGAGGAGACTAACTACCGAGCCCTTCCATGACAGAAATGCTTCTAAGTATGTACAGAAACAGAATTTGAGGAGTCTAGGGAATTTTAAATGTCAAACTCTGAGGTGCTTGCTGAGCTTCAGTGCTTGCCAGGGGTAGATCAAGGGCAGGGTGTAGTGGTACAGTTGCATTCCCCTTTGATTCCTGACCCATCCAAAGTTAAAAACTGACTATCAGTGGCAGATGCACTTCTAGTCAGGCAGGAGTCAATTGACTTCATGGCTCATTATAATCTACTTGGCTGCTTGTACATGCCACAGTTTAATTCTCCCTAAATTGAAGTGGTGGGTTTTTAAAAACACTGAATTAAACTGAAATAAACCCCTATGGCATGTACACAAAGGCCAGGCCCAATCCTTACCTGCCTCTCCAGCAGCAGAGGGGGTGGGGGGAAAG